>NC_065444.1:44256381-44559412 GCF_917563875.1 Diabrotica virgifera virgifera
AGTATAACAGATTCTATTTAATAGTTATAGTTTGGTTTGTCTTAGTGCATTTTTGCATAAATTTAAACATATTTTTTCCAATAAATAAACTGAGAGATAAAAATAACTAAAGAGTTTTATAAAGACCTTTATACCAGGCAAAGACCGCAAGACAATTTTCCGACACGAGGAAGGACTCTCATAAATCAGGGATCTGAAGTACTTTTACCCATTACAGTATCAGAAGTAAGACCAGATTTAAAGGAAATGAAAAACCATCGATCGCCTGGTGATGATGGACTCGTGATTGAGGCAATAAAAGCAACAGGAGTGTGGGTACGATTCCAAAACACTGGAACAATGCAGTGATAGTTTTGTTACACAGAAAAGGTGACTAAATTAGAAAATTATAGACCCATCAGGCTTTTGACACATATGAACAGACTCTTTATAAAACTCGTAACGAAAAGACTAACGCCTAAACTTGATTTCTATAAGCTCAAACAACAGGCAGACTTTAGGACAGGATATGGCACAAATGACCATTTGCATACCATAATACCATCAAGATATTAATTGAAATTGCATCGAGTACAACATATCATCGATTCTGGAATTTATCAATTACGCGAATGCTTTTGATTCTGTAGAGTTTGAAACAGTAATGGACTCACTAAAGCAAAGCCGAATAGATTACAAGTATAGGTACGTCACTAATAAAAAACATCTATGAGAACGCATATCTATAACATCTACAATAAGTTCGAGTAGGTATACGACTACAGGAATACACAGAAAAAATTCAGCTTATATCTAAGAGTCAGACGAGTGTAACGTGATCGTTGCGTTTGTTGCTCCAGGTAACAAAAATTCAGCCGAAGACAGAAGGTTCGCTTTTTAAGACATTTATTGTAGAATCAAAACATTACAAGTGATAAGATAATTAGCGTTAATTACTACAATATAACTCATAGTAACTATATAGTACTTAATTAATAAAATATATTTATAACCTACGTATCGAACATTAGGTTCGGGTTGATGTGACGATATCTGGTACATGAATGAATACTACCGACGATCGCGTGGATCAGGAATTATATTTATATGAAACAGACATATAAGGAGAGGAAATCTCGCTCAGGAGAAAAGACATGTAGGGAAATACGATCACCGCTCGTATAAGGAGAGGTAAAAGGAAAAAACCATCGAAATGCGTTCAACGCACCAAAGACGACGGCGGAAAATGGTCGGGATAACTCACCTCTTATACCTCGTTGTTGTTTATTATTCTTCGATCAACGCTCCAAGAATAATAATCAACTAGGCTTTTCGTTTCGACTTTTATATCGTATGAGACGGTACAAAAACACGTTTTACTTAATTCATTGGCGTACTCTAGACGATTAAATTATATTATCGTCACACAAGGAGACAATATTTCACTAAAATTGTTAACGGCAGCTCTAGAGTCAATATTTAAAAACATTTAATTGCAAGATATGGGCATCAATTTAGATGGAGAAAGATTAAATCATTTAAGGTTTACAGATGAAATTATATTAATCGCAGATAACTTATAAGATACAGTTTCTATGATACATTTGCTCAAAACTCTGTCTGAGAGAGCCGGATTAAAAATAAACTGTGAGACTAAACTTATGACAAAATATGGTAATTAGCGGAAATGCAACTATTGACAATAATACCATATAACAAACAGATAGTTACATATATCTGGGTCACGAGATCAAAATAAGCAGAGACATTCAAACACATGAAATACTGTGCTTGACTACTAAGCCATATTCTAAAAATTGCAATTCTCGCAATTCTTGCAATGTTTTTTGCCCGTACAAATTTATGGAGCAGAGACTTTAACATGGACGCAAAGTTCCGCAGATAGCACTTAGCTAGAGCACAAGATGGACGATGGACAAACTGAATCATGGAATGGATGCCCAGAAACTATAAAAGAAGCTAAGGTCGACCACCTACTAGGGCGACTAGATGTACCAATGACGTAAAAAGAGTACAGGGAAACTAGATACAAGCGGTCCGGTGTAGAGAAACCTGGCAATAACCGAGGGAGGCCTATGTCCAGCAGCGGACGTAATTGCTGATTTATGATGAAGTCGTCATTACATATGCCAACCATCATAAGTCTCTTCTTTGGATTTTCTGGTTTATAGTATTTGCATAAATAAAGAACAGAAACAAAATATACAAAAAAAATTTGTAGTATCTGGATCATTACATGAGAGGTGAAAGATAGGCGTTGCTGTACCTCATTATACAGAGAAAGATACTGGGCAGAAGAAGCGTAGGTTGATGACCTATATCTTGGCTAAACAAAATTAAGACAATAGTTTAATTGTGACTCTGTTGAGCTGTTTAGGATACCAGTATCGAAGGTGAAGATAGTCGTGATGAGAAAATTGAGAACTTGAGAAATAAAAAAGGGCCTATTTAAAGTATCTGCCAATAGTGTGTTTATAAATAAAATAAATTTATCAAATTGCGATATATATTCGAGATATCCTTGATATCAGTCTTATTACTGATACAATTTTGGTTTTTTATGTGAATCATCTCCAATGTACATCTTTTGTTGGATTTATATAATCAGTACTTTTATATTTCGTTTATTTGTTTTAGTTCGATGGTAGTTTGGAACGATTAGCCAAGGAATCTGATATGCTTCGCCACGCGTACGGGCATTACTTCGATCTATCTATAATAAATAATGATATAGATGAGACGATAGCCGCTCTAGAGTCTGCGATCGAACATGCTCAAACAACACCACAGTGGATCCCCGTGTCTTGGGTCTACTGACAGGAGCAGTCTCCGGATTCGGGCTCGTACCAAAATTTCTGAGCCCGCTTCCTCAGAAGCCTACCCACACCTAACGACAATGAAGTAACGAATGGAGTAGAATGGTAGATAATTGACTGTTAAAGTCTAACAAGACAACTAAGAGACTCATTGGTATGCAGTTCACCGGGATGATCGAGGTTTGAAATTATATATACAAGGGATCATTTCATAAAACAATGGAATCTCACATCTTGAACATTAGCATCCGCTGAATCCGCTCAGCTGAATATTAATAAATCTCTTAGATAGCTTGTTCGACTATACAAGTGTTCATATACCTAAATTTTGATTTTAACAAGTGACTCTTGGCAATATTTGTCATTTTTTCTTATTTTTCACAACGTTTTATTCACATCTAGCAGTTTACTTCCTTCTTATTATTTATCCATATATATTGCTCTACTGTTTGTGACACTGGTCCCTTTAAGCAAACACAGTTATTTTAAGTAGTATGTACTTTAATAATAAGAACCTATATATTTCCTGCAGTTTATTTTTTTTTTATTTAATTAGTTTTTAACAAATTAGGGTCAAAAAACGGTCAGTTTTCGCTTTATTTCTCTATCAGCAAAAAGTTAAACAAATGAAACAATTGGATAATAAGAAACTTATAAGCCATATAAAAGCCTTCGGAATGATGCTTTTTAAATATCTCTAACCTTATTTGTTGCTTAGAATTGCAAAATAATTTTTTCATATGTTTAATGTTAATAACTAGTAAAAAATTAACCTAAAACTTTCATTACATGGAATATTGCGTATTGTGATGCTTAAAATAATCTCAAAATTTCAAAAAGATCGGAAAATAGTTTATAAGTTATTTTATTTGTTTATCCCAATTTAATTTTTTTGCAACAACATACCTAAGTAAGTCACAAAATAATAAAAGTCACAGTAGTTCTGCAGGTAACTTATGAAAGAAGAAGGTTTATTCTATGAATAATATTAAAAACACATGAAGCAAAGTAATTGTAAATATTGCAAAATTATTTAACACTTTATTTATTTAAAGAATGAATGTTCGTAATGTACATACAACTTAAAAAAAAAAGAAACGTCGAAATCCACAAACAAGAACCAGAGATAGAGTTAACAGCTCATTCCACTCAATCGCTTTCGCGAATTTCAAAGTTAGATGATTTTGAGGACCACATTATGAATCTTTGTGGACAATTCCTTTGAAAGGAAATCGTTTTAGAATTGGGCACGATAAAACTTAAATAACATACCAACTAAAATATGTTATTTCAAATAATGGCAATTATGTATCTTAATTATTATAAACAAAGCTAATATGAATTTAAAAAATGGGACTAATTCCTTCACAAATTTTCCTAGGACAACGTCTTTTAAAATTCGTAAAAAAATTAATTTTCCAAACATGGAAAAATAATTTTCTTGTAGGTACCTAATGGTTAAAAGACAATTCTAATTGTGTTTAAGCAAAAAATCAACATGTTATTGCAAAATTTTCTTCATTTATTTTTAATAAGCTTCATGGAATAAACCTTCTTTCATAAGCTAGCCGTTGAATTACTGTAGCCTTATTACTTTCTGACCATATTGTTGCAAAAACAAATAATTTGAGAAACCAAATAAAATATGTAACTTTTAAAGTATTTGACCCAACGCTTTGAAATTGTGGTAATATTTTAAGCGCCACACTACCCAATATTGCATATTATATGAAGGTACCAGATTGATATTTAAGACAGTCGTCAATAAGCAAAAGTTTTGCCTTAATAAAATAATTAAATAATATTAAAAACACAATTTTATAGGGACCAATTTTTTGGTAACACCTTCGTGGTCTCTAAAATTTTACAAACCATCGAATTACTGGAACAAAGAAGGCTGAGTGAGATCTAAGAGCATCTCACTTCTCGTCTGTTTAGCGCGGTTAAATTCCAACGAAAAATGGTCCCGCATACTCACAATAGGAGTAACACTAATATAAATAAATAATCATTTCGTTGTAAAACGAAACAAAATAAAATATAGGACGGCTCTTTTTTCATTTTAGAACGAAATGATTGTTTATTTACAGTTATTAGCGTTTTATAAAAAATCGATATTTGTGACTTTCTTTTAATTTTCTAAGCAATAAATAAGAATATAAACATTTAGAACACGCCATTTTGAAGGTTTTTATATGACTTATAAGCATCTTTATCTCAAATTTGTTTCAAATGCTTCACCTTTTATTGATAGACGAAAAAAGCGAAAAATGACCGTTTGTTGACAATAATTTATTAATAACTCATTAAGTCCAAACTGTCGACTTCAGGAAACATATAGATTCATCTTATAAAGACCCATACTACTCAAAACAACTGTTATTTGCTTGGAGGGATCAGGGTCACTGCGTAAACATAATTTTTTAGTAACATTGTTAGTATTTTATTTGCCTAATTTTAACAACAATGTCTTCCTGCTTGTTAAAAACAGCTAAAAAGGCATTTAAAATCATACAAAGAACCCCTGCATACTACCATTCTACTTGTTCGTTGACTACTACTTTAATCTATGAAAAAATGTGTTGTTTATACAACTGTTCACCAAAACATGTTAAGTACTACTAACTAATTTTAGGTATCTAGGATATTGAGCATATTTTAATACATTTCTGTTGGGTTTTAATTTAATGTATAATATGTCTTTTGTTAAATGTTTTGATGTTACTTTTATTTGAACGGTCCAAAACGTCTGTTCGGTAAAACTGTTGGAAGATGTTTAATAAAGAAAATATCATATAGGTAGACCTATATATAGACTATATATTTTATGTTAAATAATTTTCATTGGTAACTTTATTACATGTTATTCGATAATTTGATAAATACGCAATTGTGCTTGACAAAAATTAATTAGGTAAAGACAGGCACTTGAGAAATCGACAATTAATAAAAATCCACAACAATATTACTGCCAGATCAAAAAAATAACACGTGAATATTTAAAGGACACCGCACACATCTTATGGAAAATACAATGCCAGTCAAATGCAATACAATTTACATAAATAGGTTTGTCTCGAAATTACAATCATTTCATATCATTGCACCAACTCTGAATTTTGATCAAGAACGGCTAAAATAAATCGGCTAATGAATAAATAAATCTAAAATCCAATGGGTATGTACGTGAGTTAGAGTAAGAAAACATATTTTGTGTGTCGGCAGTTCATAAATCTTTCTGAAGATATGAAGGTAATTATCTCATATTTGCAGGTAGTATCGTTCCTCGAATCGGCTTAGCTCACCCTGGGTTAAGCTGTTAATAGCTACTACTTACTTAGTCCTAAGCCTTTTTACCTTTAGGTATAAGGCTGGTGGAGTTGAGTTTGACATTGTAGTCTTCATGCTTTCCGATTTTGCGTTAGGTTTCTTGCACTTTCCAATGTCAATCCCTTCTTCTCGACTTCTTTCCTGATTTCATCTACCCACATAACTCTTGGTCTTCCTCTTTTGTTTTTCCCCTGTACTCTCGTTTCGAACACTCGGTTTGTAAGCATCTCGTTCGACATTCTACACACGTGCCCGAACCATCTAAGTTGTCCCTCCACTATTTTTTCATTGATTGGTTCTAGTTTTAGGTTTTGTCTAATTGTTTCGTTTCGTATTTTGTCTGTCCCCTTTCTGTTTGCTATTTTCCTCAGGAACCTCGTTTCCATAGCATTAACTCTGGATTTTTGTCTCCCCGTCAATGTCCATGTCTCACTGCTATACATGATTGTTGGTCTAACTACTGATTTAACGACTGCCGTTTTTACTTGCTCCGGTATCTCTTTTTTCCCCAAGAATGTTGTTTTCATAGCGTTAAATAAGCTTCCCGTTCGACCCATTCTCTCGTTTATTTCCATATCTTGTTTACCATTTGATTCGATTATTACTCATATTTCCATACACTATAATTACGATTTATGCGGTTTAGAGTTGGTGCAATGATATGAAATGATTGTAATTTACAGACGAATATATTCATGTACATTTTATTGCATTTGATTGATATTACATTTTCCATAAGATGTGTGCGGTGTCCTCTCTCGACCTCATTGTTTTCTTTCTTTTTCTTCAGGGGGGAATAGAGTTACTCCTGTAAATGCAATTAGCAAACAACTTGAATATATTCTTTTATTCCAGGCTTATTACGTTTCCTTTCGGCTTGTAGTTATTGTGAGTCGCAGCATCTATAACAATAAAGGGTATTAGTGGTAAAAGCAAGTGCTCTTGTCTTACTCCTGCAAACAGGTGTAGGTACAACGATAATATGTTGCTACCTAGCTCAGGTTTCTAACTCATTACAAGTTTGTCAAGCTCAATTAGGTTCTAAAGTTTTTCCACGGCTTTTTTACGTATTATACAATAGAAATAAGAAATAGAAAAAGAATAATATAAAAATAATACAAATTATTTTATAAAAATACAGAGATACTAATAAACGACACAAAATAAACTTTCAAAACAGTTTTATCAGCACCACATATAGTCTGATCAAATAAAATTACAATACACGTAAATTAAAATGTAATTCCGTACAGGTTGGAACAAATTTTATGTCAAAGTTTAGATGAAAACAACAGATATTTTCAAGAAAGCATGATTTATATGAGGGGATCATTGTTTAAATAATGAAAAATGACTCATTTCTGCAAACAATTTAATTTTTTAACTGCTGCGTTAATTCATGTTTTTATAATGGTTTTTACGATTTTTTTTTTGCAACGTTGAAATAAAAAGCTTTTATATAAGGCTTACTAAGTTAAATTTGACCCTTAACTAATTTAAACAACACAATCAGGACAAGCGCTCTTGCATTAGTCTATTCAACAGCCGAATATTGTGCTCCAGTCTGGCTAAACAGTCACCATACTAACGTCTTAGACACACAACTAAATCAGACAATGAGGTATATTACGGGGACCATAAAAAGCACACCAACTCAGTGGCTTCCAGTTCTAAGCAACATTGCACCAACCAAAACACGACGGTAGCTGCCCTTAAATCACAATACCAGAAATGTCAAAAGAATCCCTCATTGCCAATAAATACCGACATAGATCAGTTAAACCAGGGCCAATTGCGGCTGAGATCTCGAAACCCGCCAACAAGAACAGCAAAAAATCTTCCAAACAATTTCACAATCGATGAGCATTAGATAAGCGAATGGAACGAAGAAGTGAACAATACACACCTAATAGGAAATCCCACAGTCAAACTCAACGGTTTCTCTCTTCCGCGTCGAGAATGGTGTAATCTGAACCGAATCAGGGCAGGTCATGGAGTGTGCAATAAATCACTTAACCAATGGGGTATCGCAGACAGCCCGCTATGTGACAAATGCAATGCTGCTGAACAAACAGTCCACCACATTACACAAGAATGTCCAGCCACACGATTCGAAGGAAGCTTAATCGAAATCCACGAACTAACTCATGAGGCAATGGAATGGCTCCACAGTAGCAATATCCGCCTTTAATGTTTTCATTTATATTCTTACAATCTATTGTATGTTTTAGCAATGTGTAAAGTTCATACGAATAATATACTAATTTAAATAATTATAAATAAAACTTGAAAAACTTTCCAAAAAAATATTATTTGGATTATAAATAAGTTCTATAGAGTATTTTAATTTGTAGGAAAAGTTGCGTTATGTTACCAATATAAAGCAACAAAAAAATTGGTTGACAAAATATTAACAAATAATATTGTTTGGAATAAAAAAAGATGGTCTGATATGTGCAATTACATCCTTCTAATGAAAAGAAAATATTTGAAGATTTTTCTCAAATTATGGATACCAACAACATTTTCATTTATAACTCTTTTATTCTTAATTTGACGAAGCAAAGTTATTCTTCATAAAAAGCTCTTCATGTTCTAAGAATTGTGATGCAACCATCATATATCAAATTTTATTAATTTTATACGAGGTATATAAAAAATATGAATTTCGATCAAGAGTAAAGTACCTTTATAGTTCATAAAATTTAAATTAGAATGATATAATTGCACATTAAAACATAATTATTAATTCTAAACAACTTTTCATTATAGCAATTTTCCATATTATGAATTAAAGTACGTAAATAAACAAAGTTTTCGTTATGATAATGCTCGCATTTTCACCTTTTTATATATATTTTCGATAAATGTATTGAGAAATCAAAATTAAGTTGAAATTTGCTTTCGCTTGAAATTTGTTCTAATGTGTCTTCTTCTTCTTTTTGTATAGACATGACTCTGTCTGTTTTCCGATGTGCCTCTAGCAAGTTGTCGTTCCATAGTTTTCTTGGTCTTCCTATTGGGGAACTGTCTCCCGATGTCCTTACTACTCTATTTGTTGTCAGTCGGCTTATGTGGTCATTCCATTCTCTTCTTCTTTTTCTTACCCAGTTATTAATGTAAAGACTGAAATAGTTTTGTACACACTTATGACAACAGGTGAATAGGGAGAAGTGTATTTTTGAAGTGTGTAAATTAAATAACTCCTAGCTGAGCGCTTTCGGCTTACAAAGCCATCTTCAAAGCTATGCTATAATAAAAAGGCCTCTAATGAATAATTGATTTTAGATTTCAAAGTTTAACTTACGTCAAAAGGTTCAAAATACCACTAAGAAGAGAGATAGATCCCATGTATGATGTAAAAACTGCATAACAAATAGAAGTATTTTTATATCATACATGGGATCCATCTCTCTTCTTAGTGGTATTTTGAACATTTTGACGTAAGTTAAACTTTGAATTCTAAAATCAATTATTCATTAGAGGCTTTTTTATTGTAGCATAGCTCTGAAGATGGCGTTGTAAGCCGAAAGCGCTCAGCTAGGAATTATTTAATTTACACACTTTAAAAATACACTTCTCCCTATTTACCAGTTATTAATGTGGTCCACCTTGCATCTCAGTCGTATATCTGTACTTGTAGCTCTACCCCATAGAGTCTTACCATCGTTTTTTCGAAGGGTTTTCATCTCCGCTATTTCGAGCAATTTTTTTGTCGTCTCTGTGTCGGGTCGTGTTTCTGCCGCTTATGTCATTATTGGTCTGATCACTGTTTTCTTCCTTTGTTTTTTTTACGATATCTTTATTTCTCAATATTTTTTCATTCAGGCAACCTGCGCCTCTGTTTGGTCTCTTCACTCGATCTTCCAATTCTGTTTCGAGCCTTCCGTAGCTAGATAGTGTAATTCTTAGATATTTAAACTCCATCACTTGTTCTATTATCTGCCCCTCCAGTTCCAATTTACATCTTATTGGATTTGCTGTTATACCCATGTATTTTGTCTTTTTTGGAGAAATTAACATGTTAAATTTTCCGGCGGTTAAATTAACATGTTAAATCGGTGCAGCATACGTTGTAAATCATCTTTACTTTGAGAGATTAGTATTACATCGTCTACATAGCAGATTATTTTAAGTTGTTTTTCTCCCATTTAGTTGTTACTTTTTTATTGTTTCATCCATAATCAGGTTGAACAATAAAGGACTTAAGGAATCCCCCTGTCTTATCCCATTGCCCGCTTTAATTGGATCAGTTAGTTCATCTTTTACTTTTAATTTTGTTCTAATGTGTGTATGACTTATTTTTTTAATAACGTCGCGGGAATTAAAAATTTTGAAATGCAATATCAACATTCGTGTTCCTGAACATGTCCAAAAATGAGTAATATTTCAATATTTCAACAATGATGTCTTTAATATAGATCACCTATGTACTTTCTTAAAAATATGTTTTGTTTGCATCTAAATTTTAATATAAAATGTTTCCCAACCTGTACTGAAATACATTTTGATTTTATTTTATTTGATTAGGCTAATACCGTTACCGAAAGAAAAACCTTGATCAAATTTTATAAAAATATCAGTTACGGCTATTCCTAGGCTGCCCTTTTTCTAATAATAATATTAATACAATACTTACCTACTAAAACCTATGACGTAATTGTGATATAGATTAAATAAAATCTGTTGAAATTTTAATTAAATAATGTATAAAAAGTAATAATTCATGTATTAGGTAATTAGTAAATAAACTTGCTCGTTTATGATTTCTATGATTTCAAATATTCCCTCTCGAAGATATTTTAGAAATCATTTTTAGCTCAAAATCTAGAAGGAAATATAAAAAAATTAAAGAAAAGGGAAAACACAGACAAAAACGAATCCATAAAAAATTTGAGAGCTGAAAATATTGAAGTTGTTTAACAACAATTTCTAAAGTTTTTTGGATTGAGTAAAAACATAACAAAAGCGTGTCAATTAAGGCCGATATGTATGAAGCCAGTAAAAAAGCAAGTAGTGGGCAGGTTGTAACATTAACACGTCGAATGCCAGTGAAACGTTGATGAATAATAAAATTTGATAAGATGTTTATATGTTATTAGATGTGACGTGCTATGCACTTTGGAGAACAATTGTCCACGGTAGTTCAGAATCGGAAGAGATATGGGTGGTTCTTTAAGGGATGTTATTAATATACTCTTATTAGCTTAGAAATAAAAATAATAGAAAAATCAAAATAAGAATGTCTGATAAAAAGAAATAAAATATTGGGCGCCACTGGTTTCCTTATGGGAACCAAAAATATACAAAAAATAGAAATATTAAAAGAAAGATAGCTAGGTCAAAAATTAAACAACAAAAAAAAATACTCAATGTAAAATATATAAAATACAATTGCGTTCATAAAAAGCGGGTCACTCGACGAATTATTCAAGGTTGATGTCCCGAATTTTCTAAACCTGTTGTCCGATTTGTGTGATTTTTTTAGTATGTTATAGCTTTATTCTCTAACAATATCGCTATAATAACATTGTTGCTAGACAGGTAAATTGTCATTGTATACCGAGTGTAACAATCATACTGTGTTTATTCCTCAAAGTTCGGAACACCCTGTGGAATGTTTTAGCATAGATAAAATATTTAAATTAAAACTCGATTGTAGCCTTAGGCTTTCTTAACATTTTCTTTTTTGGTTTATTTGTTTATGTTGGATAATAAAAAAGTTAGGCACGTTAACAATTAACCATGTTCTTCATCAATACAGGGTGTTTCTAAATAAGTGCGACAAACTGTATGGGGTAATTCTGCATGAAAAAATAATTATCGTTTGCTTTATAAACGTATGGCTGCAAATTCTGCGGTTTCGAGATATGGGATGTTGAATTTTTCTTACAAACTGACGATTTATTTATTGCTCTAAAACCGGTTGAGATATGCAAATGAAATTTGATAGGTGTTAAGAGGTAGTTATGGCGCATTTTTTAAAATACAACTAAGAATTTTATATCCACCATTGGCATGCATACGGAAAGTATCTAAAATGTTTATACTCGTATGCACGCCAATGGTGAATGTAGAATTATTAATTGTATGTCAAAAAATGCACAATAACTAAACTGTCCCTTAAAACCTACCAAATTTTATTTGCATATATCTACGGGCTTTAGAGCAATAAATAAATCGTCTTTGTAATAAAAACTTAAACATCCCTTATCTCGAAAACGAATCATTTGCGGACATTATGTTTATAAAGAAAACTGTCAGTATTTTTTCATGCAAAATTACTCCTTAAAATTTGTTGCACTTATTTAAAAACACCCTGTATTGATGAAGAGCATGGTTAGTTGTTAACGTGCCTAACTTTTTTATTATCCAACAAAAACAAATAAAACAAAAAAGAAAATGTTAAGAAAGCCCAAGGCTACAATCGAGTTTTAATTTCAATATTTTATCTATGCCAAAACATTCCACAGGGTGTTCCAAACTTCGAGGAATAAACACACTATGATTGTTACACCCGGTATACAATGACAATTTACCTGTCCAGCAACAATATTATTATAGCGATATTGTTAAAGAATAAGGCTATAACATACTAAAAAACTCACTCAAATCGGACAACAGGTTTAGAAAATTCCAGACATCTACAGTAGAAAAAATGAAAGAATACCCATGAACGAATATAAAACACGCTGTATTTTCCTGTCACCGTATCATACAAAAAATTGGCCAGCACAAGTACATGTAATAATTATTATTACATGTACTTGCGCTGGCCAATTTTTTTTTGTGACACGGTGAGAGGAAAATACAGCGTGTTTTACATGTTCGTTCATGGGTATTCTTTCATTTTTCCGACTGTAACTTGAATAACTCATCGAGTGACCCGCTTTTTATGATCGCAAGTGTACTTTTATTAGTACGTGAAAACAAATATAGCGTGATTTACCTTGTTGTACTTTACTCAGCCAAATTTTTATTGTTCTTACGATACAAGAGAGAAGGAAAAGAGAAATAATAAATTTGTATTTTGCAAATCAAACATTATTTATTAAAACAAAAATGAAATTATGAATATTTGATCTCATGGTGTTACAAATAGAGATCGAGATTACCAAATAAAAAAATGAAACAAAAGTTTTACATAACAAAAAATAATACCTAGTACAATCATTGTCTTGATTCTTCTTGGTGGTTGTTAACTCCAAGGCGCGATTTCACTTCACTAAAGTCACTTTATAAATGATTTATACAGCAACAGTACATAATTAATGAAACCATAGTTCATAAAAAAAATTATAAAAAAATTCAGCATTGTATGCATTCCGCATTTTCAAAATATATTAGCACTACTCGAATAAAATATTAAAAAAAAATTGTTATCTAGTTCCTTAAACGGATTCAAAATTATACAAAAATAAAAGCAACTTCATGCTTTAAAAGAAAACTTCTACTTCTGCTTACATGTAAAGAAAGAAGTACCAATAGGGGTGCGAAAATATCGCGTTCGCTTAAAAACTGCGGAACGCGGTGGCCTGTGACTTGCTTAGGCCATACTGGAACAAACACTAACTCTAACACAAAAACTTCTGCAATAAAATTGCACAAACTTAACTGGAACTTCAACACAAACTGAAAGCTCAGGTGTCGCTGCGAGCCGCGGACACTCCGTGGCCTCCACTTCTTGACTTGTCGACAGCTCTAACCAAAACTGAATGTCTTCACGGCACTCTCTGCTAGACAAAACTTAACTCTCTGCCAGACCAAACTTAACTAACTCTTTCAGTTCTCCTTCAAGCCCAGGTTCCTTCTCTTAAAAAAAAAGAATTCACCTCCCACTTGGGTAACCATCAGGTACTTTATCAAATAAGAATAAACCAAACATTTTCTCTGCCAATAAGATAGCGAGAGAATGATAATAAGAATATCCTACTGAAGCTATAATTCTTCTTCCTGACCAATCACAAAAAAAAATAAACAGGCCGATCTCAGTACTTCGTACCACCTACTTTTCTCACAAAAAAAAAACGCCGACTTGGACGTATTCACAGCTAAGGCCCGTTCTCATATGCGTCATCAAAAAGAACACTTGTTGTTGATCAGCCTCCAAGCTACTTATCTTTTAGACAAACAAACAGCGACATTTCAACTCAAGTGGACAGAATTCTGTCTCAAAAAAAACATTAAACTCTTCTGATATTTAGCCGAAGACAAACAAATACTCTACTTATTAAAGAATTATGACCAAAATTCCTTTGTTGGTTGTTAGATAAATTAAAAAATAGAGATACGAACACACATGAGAATCGAGAAAAACTACGTAATACCGAAGCTTTATGAAAAACACTCGAGGAAATAAGAATTTATCGATTCAATACTGTGAGAAACAAATTACGTCATACCTACACACTCTAAAGCGATAGATTTGCGAGAACTCAACAATCTCTGAAAACAAAAATGAATTCAACGAATCTAACATACAAGGCTTAGCGAAAGTCAGTGATAAGAAAATACTAATGACCTTTGCACCCGTTACAAGGTTACTTGTCACAAGATACTTGCCTTTTGTAAACGTTTCTTCTTAACGTGCCCTATCAAGTCCCCTTGACGTTCGCGATTAACATTGCAAAATTGTCTCTCTCTCTCGAGCTATTCTAAATAGTTGCTGTGCTTTCTTTATACCTGTCCACTCTCTGATATTCTTCAACTAAGATACCTGTTTTCTACCAATTCCACTGCGTCCTTCGATTTTACTCATCAGAATAAGTTGAAAAATATTATATCGGTCTCCCCTTACTACGGACCAAAATAGGCCATATTTCTACATTTGATGTTATCAAACACCTCGCGAACAGCATTTGCTCTCTTAAGAACTGCTACATTTGTCAGCATAGCCGTCCATGGTATTTTTAGTGTATGCATATTTCAAATGCCTCCAAACAATTAATAGTGGATATTTTTAATGTCCACGTTTCGACACCGAACTTAACATTTAATCATGCGCTTTCGAAGTTGAAGTTGCAAGTTATCATTACAGAAGAATGACCTCATTTTTAAAAATGTTGTGCGGACTATCTCGATTCTACATTTGAGGAGGTGTCAATCAAAACCAATCTTGTCCACCTTAAGAAGTTTTAGGGAAATCGCAAAAAACGTTTTAGTAAATAACCTTGCACTGAAAATCGGTAAAATTAGCATATATGCATATACCATTTTATTTAGTGAAATTATAGTAAATATTTCAAATCTAAAGGTATAAATAAACCTGTAAATACGTTTTAAAAAAGGACATGTTCTTGTTTGATTGGATTTCGTGGATATGATCTTTTTTGTTTGAAGTCTTATGGGACATGTTTGATTTTGGTTGCTCTCCAGTACGATGGAATAGAATATCATTCTATAATATGTTTACTTTTCTATAATTTTTATTAATATTTTAATCACGTGACCAAATCCGGGCACTGCTATTAGCTAAATGGACATGTGGTTTTATGAATTGAAACTAGCTGTGGACATGATCTCATTTGATTTGGGACCCTAATATTGTGTATTCATTTTAAAAAGGACATAATTTTTTTTAACCGAAACCGAAAACATCACAGAATAGGATCCACCATTTTTATTATGAAACAGTACAGACTCATTTTTGATTTTTATGGGCATGATTGATTTTGATTGACGCCTCCTCATTTTATCTCTTTATCTGGATTTAGTTATTCAGTAATATGGCAACCAAGATATTTAAAACTGGGTAATCTTTGAATTGTATGACCATCAACATCTAACCGTGAATCTTGATGTGCCGAACGGCTAAACATGTATTTTGTTTTTGAACAGTTTTACATTTATGCCAAACTCTCTTCCCACTACGTCAAGGGCATTTAAAAGGCATCGTAATCCGTTCATGTCATCACTTAAAATAACTGGATCGTCTGCATATCTGATTGTATTTATCAGAATTCCATTAACTTACACGTCCCATTCCAAATTATGCAGCGCTTCTTTAAATATTCTATTTGAATATAAATTGAACAACAGTGGGGACAGTATACAACCGTGTCTGACATCTCTTTATTTTTTACATATATTTGTGTTGATTTCCCAAACAGCTGTTGCTGTTTGACGCCAGTATAGTTTTTCTATAATCCCTACCTCTTGACTATCTTATCCTTTAATATATTAATTAATTTGTGATGCTGTATTCTATCAAAGGTCTTTTCATTGTCAATAAATACAGCAAAGACGTCTTTCCTTTGATCTCGGCGTTTCTGCAATAATACATTTAGTGCAAAGAGTGCGTCCCGGGTTCCCAGTCCATTTCTAAAGCCAAATTGTCTTTCATCCTGGTCTTCTTCACATTTATCTCTGATTCTGCTGTGGATGATACGTAGAAAGTGTGGCGGCTCATAAGGCTTATCATTCTATAATCGCTATTTAGGGCGTTGTTTTTTTGTAGCGTTATGCATTCGGACTTTAACTAATTTTCAGGTATACCACCAGTCGAATAAACACGATGAAAAGTTTGACCAGTTTACTTGAGTCACATTTTGAAACATTTTAAAACGTTTACTTGAGACATATTTTACTTTCCTTGCCTTAAAATAATATTCAAGTAAACGTTTACAAAAGGCTAGTAACATGTGGCAAGTATAACCTGCCCACTTTCTCACTGACTTCATGTATACCGGCCTTTACCACTAAACTGCGAGTCACTTATCAGAACGACATTGATGTATGCCAGCGAAACGTGGATTATCAACCAGTAAGAAGAACGGAAAGTAGAGATTTGGGAAAGAAAGGTAATCAGAAAAATCTTCGGAGGAATTCGGGTGGTCACGCGATTTGGAGAAAACGTACACATAAAAAACAACGTGAAACAATGAGGATGTATAGAAAACCAATAATAATGGCAAAAATACGAGCCCAAAAAGTTTTTTGGATTTAAATGAGAACACTGGAATAAAAGAAAGACCACAAGTCAATGAAAAAATTATAGTATACACTTTTTTGTAGACAATTTACCATTTTCAGGGTTTACACAATTCTTCAAAGAAAAGCAATTATTAAACAGAGGCTATACAGTTCATCAAAAAATGACGCTTTATAATTTTTTATTGAGAATTTACCATTTTTGATGTTTTCCAAATTTGTCAAAAACGTAGTCGAAAAATCCAATGATAGGGGGGCCCAAGCGGGGATTTTTGCAGTTACTCGAGAGCGTCAGAAAATCACATGGTGAGAAACCTTGTACCCTGTAAAAATACTCGTCGAAATCGTCAGATTAAGATAAGGTAAGGTAAGTACATGGTGAACAGTGCGTATTTAAAAAACCTGATGGTTTGAGCGGGGCGTATGGAAATGGGTAAGTCACAAAGTTTCACAAGAAAAAAGCGAATATTTCGAGAAATAATCGTCAGCAAATGTATACAGACAGCAAATAAAAGATAAAATAGGGACATAAAATTTAGAATAAAAAGACACTAACCAACTATGGGCAAATATACGAGATATTGCGTTACAGAAATCGGTTGAAATATTGGGCAAAACAGGTCAGAAAAACGAAATAATTGCTTTGATCATGAGTGCGAAATGACCATAAATAAAAAGAATGCAGCATATCAAAAAACCATCGACGCATGTTGTACACGGAGAAAAAAGAAGAGTATAGACGTCTTAGAAGAAAGGAAAAACGTAATCGTAACGGTGAAAATCTACATGACAAAAAGTCAGTTCTACAGATGCGCACACTATTTCAGCGAAGATCTAAATATAAACGATATATATTGAAGGAGGTTACAACGTAATATATATAGAAAATCAACAAAATCTACATCATCAACTACACAGTGAAGACCCAACAAGAGAAGAAGTGTTAAATGACATCCTAAAACTCAAAGACAATAAAGCCCCAGTAGACTTTTTGCAGCTATCCATAAACTGATAGTTCTTATATTGCAGAATATATAAGTCCAATGAAAAAATTACATTATAAAATTTATTGTAAAAAATCTACCTTTTTTAGAGTTTCTACTATTTATCGAAAGGAAACCAACTAAGTAGCTCATCAAAAAAATGACGCTTTAAAATTTTTTTTCGAGAATTTACCATTTTTGATGTTTTCCAAATTTACCAAAAACAAAACCGAAAAATCCAAGGCTATAGTTTATAAAATAAAGTACGGGATGTAATAAAACACCTAAGAAATAATAAATCTCCAGGAAGTGATGGTATATCCGCGGAACTTATTAAATATGGAGGTGCTACCCTGACTAATCAAATATATAAAATAATACTAAGAGCCTGGAATGAGGAACAAATCCCGGAAGAGTGGTGTCTTGGAATCGTTTGCCCGCTACACAAAAAGGGTGATCAATTGGAATGTAGAAACTATAGGGGAATAACCCTCCTTAATACAGCTTACAAAATATTTTCGAGCATCTTATATGGTCGCCTAAGTGCATATTCAGAGGAGCTTCTTGGAGAATATCAAAGTGGTTTTAGGCCTGGTCGATCAACAACAGACCAGATCTTTGTACTAAGACAAATACTGGAAAAAACCAATGAATTCAATATCGACACATACCATCTTTTCGTAGATTTTAAATCGGCCTATGATAGTGTCCTAAGAAATAGATTGTATGAAGCCATGGATGAATTCCACATCCCTGACAAACTGATGAGATTGGTTAAGGCTACAATGCGTAAAGTCGTTTGCAAAGTCGAAATACAGGGTGAACAATCACAGGCGTTTGAAACGAATATTGGGCTGCGACAGGGAGATGCGCTGGCGTGTCTCCTCTTCAACATAGCTCTGGAAAAGGCGGTCAGAGATGCCCGAATAGACAACAGAGGACATATTTTTAATAAATCATCCCAAATTTTGGCATATGCCGATGACGTGAACCTAGTTGCCCGCACAACACGCAAACTAGAAGAAATGTATACCACCTTCTCAAATGTTGTTCTGAAGCTATTTTCTTGTGGCATTTTTATAATCAAGTATATTCAAATGGGAAATAAGCCACAATTTTACCTAAAAATGATTTTATTAACGTTTCGACGCCCAAGTCGGGTGTCGTTGTCAAAATACAAAATAATACTAAATAAACAAAAATGTTGTTGCTTAGTAAAAAATTCTTCTAATAATTTATTTAATCTGACTCATTTATATCGGCAATTCAGACACGTATTATACATTTTAAAGTAGACGACTTTAAAATGATATTGCCAATATTTATGAGTTGCGTTCCTGGGACGACTTTACTAAAAGATAGTTCATTCGACGATTACATGAAATCAATCCCAACTCAAGAATATCCGCAACAAAAAATCATAGCATGTGATCTGTCTTTAAAAAGACAACCAAATGCAACGGTGGCACTGAAATTCTCGCGTTAGAGATTCCATAGTAAATCACGAGGGAAAACCAGGAAAAACCTCGTGATACTATCCCGACATCGTAAGTATTTGGGTTTACATTTAGTTTATTCTCAAAAATAATACCAAATTCTGACTTGATATTTTAAATTTTAAATAATACTAAAATACTAAATATGTACTAACTCGATATGTTACTTATTATTATGATATTCAATATGGTTACCCATATTAAAGGAGGAAGTCAATAGAAAGAAAATACCACAATTAGTAAATCAGTAACATATCGAGTTAGTACATATTTAGTATTATTTAAAATTTAAAATATCAAGTCAGAATTTGGTATTATTTTTGAGAATAAACTAAATGTAAACCCAAATACTTACGATGTCGGGATAGTATCACGAGGTTTTTCCTGGTTTTCCCTCGTGATTTACTATGGAATCTCTAACGCGAGGATATCAGTGCCACCGTTGCATTTGGTTGTCTTTTTAAAGACAGATCACATGCTCTGATTTTTTGTTGCGGATATTCTTGAGTTGGGATTGATTTCATGTAATCGAATGAACTATCTTTTAGTAAAGTCGTCCCAGGAACGCAACTCATCAATATTGGCAATATCATTTTAAAGTCGTCTACTTTAAAATGTATAATACGTGTCTGAATTGCCGATATAAATGAGTCAGATTAAATAAATTATTAGAAGAATTTTTTACTAAGCAACAACATTTTTGTTCATTTAGTATTATTTTGTATTTTGACAACGACACCCGACTTGGGCGTCGAAACGTTAATAAAATCATTTTTAGGTAAAATTGTGGCTTATTTTCCATTTGAATATACCTTCTCAAATGCCTCAAAAAATATGGGCCTGACAGTAAACGAGGAGAAAACTAAGATGGTGGCATCAACACCCAACAATAGAGCCATAAACATTCACCAATTCTCTGTTGATAATTCTACCTTTGAAGTGGTGGACAAATTCACATACTTAGGCTCCCTGATCACCAAGGAAAACGTCATGACAGAAGAAATCAAGCGAAGGATAATCCTAGCGAACAAATGCTATTTTGGACTGAGTAGACATATGAGAAGCAGAAACTTAAGCCAAAAAACAAAAATAACCATGTACAAAACCCTTATACAACCAGTGTTGACATATGGATCGGAGACATGGACAATCTCCAAGGCAGATGAAAACCTTCTGCTTATATTTGAACGAAGGATCCTGAGAGGCATATTCGGTGGCATCTGTGAAAATGGTATTTGGAGGAGGAGGTACAACTACGAGGTATACCACAGATATAAACATATATTTGGTGGAAAAGACGTAGTATCTCTTATAAGAATAGGACGACTAAGATATGCAGGACATCTAGCAAGATCACAGCATAACAACCCTCCTAGAAGAATCCTTATGTCACAACCTGTGGGAAGTAGAAATAGGGGTAGGCCAAAACTTAGATGGAAAGATGGTGTAGATGAGGATGGGAGAAAAATAGGCGCAGCAAACTGGCAACGGTTGGCAATGGATAGGACTGACTGGCGTAATAGACTTGGGAAGGTCGAGGCTCTTTCATAGGGCTGTAGCACCATTGATGATGATGATAGTTTATAAAATAATTATGGCATCAAATTTTTTGTAGACAATCTAAGTGTTTTTTGAGTTTGTATGATTTATCAAAAGAAAAGTAACAGAGGCTAGAGTTCATCAAAAAATGACGCCTCAACATTTTTTATCGAGAATTTACCATTTTTGATGTTCTTAAGATTTGTCCAAAACAAAGCAGAAAAAACCAAGGCTATACTTACTAAAAAATTATGGTAAGTATAATTTTTTTGTAGGCAAAGTACTTTTTTAGAATTTATGCGATTGATTAAAAGAAAAGCCACTAAACAAAGGCTACAGTTCATGAAAAAATGGCGCTTTAACATTCATTTTTATAGAGGATTTTTAATTTTTATGATTTTAAGATTGTATTAGGATTGGAAGAACTGTATAAAAAGCCAACGATAACGACGACCATCAAAGCACGGAGAATACGATGTTTGGGGCACACCGCAAAATGGGAAGTAACAGAATGACAAAAATGGTACCTACTCTCACGAAAACCAATAGAAAAGATCTTCAGATGTCAGATGTAAGAAAAAGTAAATCACGTGACGTATAAAT
Source organism: Diabrotica virgifera virgifera (assembly GCF_917563875.1). Classification (NCBI taxonomy): domain Eukaryota; kingdom Metazoa; phylum Arthropoda; class Insecta; order Coleoptera; family Chrysomelidae; genus Diabrotica; species Diabrotica virgifera. The sequence goes on from NC_065444.1 coordinate 44,278,078, forward strand.
AAATAAAAATAATTTAAAAGTAAATATTGTAGTGATCGGTTAAGAAATGCTGAAATATAAATGAAAAGATAAAGTGAAGGATTAATATTTTGTGAAAGCTGTAACAAGTTAGTTTCGTCGCGTCAATGTTACAGTTTCCTTCTTTAGTAATCTGTCTTCTTTAGTATGTGTCACATAGATGGCGCGGAGTCAAACTAAATAATAATTTAATAATAATATATTTTTTATTCTAAATATCATTTGATAGTAATTTTAAGTATTACATGAAGGAAATATTACGATTAAAAATAAAATTTAAGTATAGTTTAAAACTAATGTATGTATTAACAACGCTTAATGTTAACTGTCGATACACTTCCCGCACAACTTTGACTCTTTATTGACAGATGACGATGGTAGGTATATTAAGCTTGTCACGCACGACAAGCTATACTATATTATATTTCATACCCCGCTATAATACTGCCCTCACTTTCAGTCTACCAAAACGAAGTGTGGTTCGTTGATCGTTGTGTTTCTGTTTAGTTGTGTTTTGTTAAAAGGGTAAAATGGAGTATCTTATCAACAGCGTGAAAAAATATCCATGTATTTGGAAAGCCGATAGTGAAGACTATAAAAATACGGAAATGAAGAAAGCATCATGGCGAAAAATAATTAAAGAATGTGATTATCCAGATGGTAAGTAATTTATTTGAAAAATTGATTAATTTTATTACATATTTAAAAATGAGTAGAACTACGTATATAATATATACGTAGTTCTACTCATTGTAGTTGTTTCATTTTATCTTCGCCCAAACGTCATGATTGTTTATTTTCAAACAAATTAAATCAAAACATGAATTCAAACAAATTAAATCAAAGCTTACTCGACGGTTGGCAACACCAAAGCCTTTGGTTGTGCGTTTTGACACGTTTTGGTGCTGGAATGGCCCATATTGAATTGACTGTACCTAAATTCCAACGATGTAAAAATACTCGTGATAAACTCGAAATGGTAAATTCATTTCAATTATGAAAACGAATTTTTAATAATTAACAATTACAATTAATGTTTAAACTTTTTTACCATACAATTAAAACACTTTTGAAATGAATTTCTACTAAATGAAGTATCTACTTATAAGTATGTATTAAGAATGTACTTCTAAGTATGTGTTGAGAATATTTGATAAAAGTATATACAGTTGGAAAAATGAAAGATTACCCATGAACGAACATATAAAACACGCTGTATTTTCCTGTCACCGTGTCACAAAGAAAATTGTCCAGTGCAAGTACATGTAACAATATTTATTATATGTACTTGCGCTGGCCAATTTTTTGTGTGACACGGTGACAGGAAAATACAGCGTGTTTTATATGTTCGTTCATGAGTATTCTTTCATTTTTCCTACTGTATACGTAACGCATTTCGACTCCACCAGGATATATAGGGGTTTTCTGGTAGTATTGTACATAGATTCAACTTGCCAACATTTAATTTTCTGTCAAAGTCACTGTCATGTAATACACCACTGTCACTAACCCACTAACAGCGTCCCATTGATCCCACTTCGAAGTACATAAACTTTCTCTTTGCATATGAAACTGCCATCAAAACATTGAAAAGGTCTTTTTGTAATTAAAAAAGCGTTTGCTGAGTTAGGCGATGCCTTAATAATAACGTTTCTGCCCTCTATTGCTTCTACTTAATGAGTAAATTGACAAACATGTTCGAAATCCGTTGATTTAGTGGTGTATTCAGTGGCCAAGGCTGTTTTAATACCAACGGTTGCAAGCGGTTCCATGTGAAGAGTACAGGGGAAAAACAAGGAATGTCACTTTTTCATGAATTTTGGCTTTTCTCGCCATGTGGTAGCAAAAACTGAGTACTATCGACTAGACCAGGGGTCTCCAAACTTTCCAGCCTTAGGGCCATACTGATTACTCCTGTAAGTTTCGAGGGCCAAGATGGCAACACTGCATATTATTAATTTTCCTGTATTTAATTTTTTCCCGTAAAATACCGAATAATTTAATTTTTTGTAAGTGTGGTAAGCTGTCAACATTATTAAGTATGTCAAATATTCACCTATTTTTGATATATTTTAATTTAATACAAGGTAGACATAAACAAACAAAATATTTGGCTATGGAAGTTAGCATTCTATGTTGATTTGACAAAACATGTGAACGAACTGAATTTGAGATTGCAAGGAGAAAACCAGCATCTTCCTGATTTATACACTAATATCAAGTCATTCCGGATGAAATTGATACTGTTTACGAAGTAAATGTTTTTCACATTTTAAAACATGTGAAATATTCAGCCACACTACTGAGACTGAGTTTCCTATCGATTTTGCAATCGAAACTTTGAGTGCTTTGAAGATAAATTTTGATACTCGTTTCTCGGACTTTGATGCCATTGCGAATCAAATTAAGATTTTTCAGAATCCTTTTGATGCTGACATTGAAACCCTAGCCCCGGAACTTCAAATGGAAATGATTGATCTTCAGTGCAGTGATATAATTAAGAACAAATATGAAAACTCATCTTTGTTGGAATTTTATAAGAGTCTTCCACTGACACAATTTGATAATTTGCATAAATTTGCTCGTGGGCTGTTTTCCGTTTTTGGTACTACTTATTTGTGTGAGAAAACCTTCTCCAAAATGAAGTACACAAAAAATGTATACAGATCTAAATTAACTGACGAGCATCTTAAATCTCTTTTAATAATTGGTACAAGTAAAATTAGTCCACAACTACAAACTATTGTCGGTGGAAAATCTCAATTACATACATCTCATTAGCATTTCATATGTCATGTTTGTTATAAGGTATGTGTTGTTCATTACTTACAATGTATAAAATGTTAGTTGGATTCATTTCAATAATTTGTTAGTTATTATATGCTGAAGTTAAATTTACTGCATAAATTATACATGTCTTTACTCATTACCATTCTGTGTTTCTTTATCCAACTTATCACAAACATTTTATTTGCTATAAAAAATATTAAGGAGTTTTCAAGTATGTCTCCGCGGGCCGGACAAAATCTGTCTGCGGGCCGGATGTGGCTCTCGAGCCGTAGTTTGGAGACCCCTGGACTAGACTATCGAATCAAAACAATAACCAGAAAGAACAGTCAATATAAATTTTCTAAGAATTTGTATCCAGGCGAAGGACTAGGATTGTCCGCACGCCACTAAACAAAAATATGGATGTCAATAGTTTTTTGGTGCATTATTAAATTAATAAATTGATATAGATTAATGTTATAATATGAAGATTATAGCATAAGAATTGCTAGAATTCTGCTAAGAAATCTCCTAAGTGGTTTTTAGATATCATAGGAATTAAACCTTTATTGCTGTTTATCTCGATATGTATAAAATGTGACATTCCTTGTTTTTTCCCTGTACTCTTCATGTACTAACACACACTTATTTTACAGTTTCAGAGACTGTTCCCAGCAAACAGACCGACGTGTTAATTACGTGAATTTTGGGTACATTTGTCACCAATATACGTAAATTGCTTACGTGAATTTCACGTGAAAATTTGGTTGGAATGTCACATTGAAAATACGTCTTTAAATTACGTGAATAACTCGTCTTCAATAGACGTGTTATTTACCTTGAATAGCAGTAAAATGTTTCGGGAAATTCACGTTGCAAATACGTATTGATTAACGTATCTTTTAGGGAATGTATATATTAGTATTCACGTGAAAGATACGTCCTCGGTTCACGTAAATAATTCGACCTTAATTAACTTATGAATCACGTAATTATTATCCTCATATGATATAAATAAAACAAGCATAATATAAAGTATTAACAATGTATTTATGTAGTAGAATTTAGAGACTTTAAAACATTTGTCTTGTATAATTATTATACAATATCATGAACCAAAAATGGTACCGACCTAAAGACACATTAAAAAATTTGCCAACACAAAACACAACACAGGTCACTTTTTATTTCTAGGACACTTCGACACTTTCTTGTTTTTTTCTAATTGCATCATCGATACTTCAACCCTCCAGCAGTGAGGTAAACGTTAATACGAAAGACATTATTATAAATAAACCCGACTAAAATAAAACGAAGGAAATAAAGCTCTTCACGTTTCACTTTCACTTTTTATTGTGAGAAATGTGAGAAGCTGATATTAGAGGTTATGATCATCGATTTTAAAAATCGATTATTTTTAAATTACAGTTCAACTATTCTACTTACTTTAAATAATTAGTATTACGTATTTTCTTTTTGTTTTTAAATTTCTTCTACTATTAACTAATTGGTCTTACTAAAAATCTATTTCAATACCACAATAATATAAAAAAATAATCCTATCGAAACGTATCTATTATTCGATAAATCGATTAATTTAGTTTTCGAACCAACTATGTTCATCAGTGGTTCATCATGTACCGTGGTCACGTGATAGTATTAAAAGGAGAAGAAAGGCTTGGTAGTACGTCATCACCGCGGGCGATTTGAAAATTAGACTCAACATCATTTTAGCTCCTGTGATATTTAAAAAAAAATAGCAAAAATAGCGTCAAATCAAGGTTGGATTGAAATAGTTATGCTAAATGATTTTAAAAGCGAAATCATAAACTTTTTGTTTAAATATTGGTATTATTTACATTACTTTTACGTGAAATACATCTAATTTTTCGACGTCCATAAAATACAGTGAGTAAAATTCAAGCGATACGTATTTAACCAACACCGTTGTAAAATTTTGTTTTCCAAAATAGTTCTCAAAATTTAACCAAAGGGAGTTATTTCTATTTCGTGATTATTACGTGAAATAAACGTACCTTTGCGATGTAACCGACATTCACACCTATTATAAAAAACATGTACTATATTCGTCATTATGATTTTATATTATTCTAATGTCAAACATGTATTGGGACCGTGCAAGTTCGGCAAAGCGACCTCTATTTCTACGCTCTGTACTACTATTCGCACTTTTAATTATATTGGCCAATTATATTAGTCCTGGTTGCTGGATAATTGTCAAGGCCATAGTCCAAAAAAATAATAAGAAGAAAAAATAAGATGCAGGTTATGTTATGCAAACGTAAACAATTGTATGTAGTAAATAAAATTAGTTATTAAAATGCAGTACTGCAAGCAAAATACAATTAATTAAATTTACCTTTATATAATAATTGCATATCATATCAATATTATGGAGCAATATATAATTTTTCTGCTTCAATGACAGAAGGTATGAAATATACGTCAATTTGACAATTTCAATTGACAATATGAATTATTTAAGAAAGTTGCAATATTTCTCTGCGACTCGCGCACGGTCGTTTCTCGTTTCCCTTCCAAGTACTTGCACACCGCGAATAAAGGAAGCCCTAATATATAGGTGAATGATTTGGCACTGAAATACGTTTTTTTCCCGTCATAAATCACCGAGTTACGTATTCGTTAAAATTTGCCGTAAATTTAACGTAATCATCATGTAACTGGGCTTAAACCTGTTTGCTGGGTTTCATCTCCCATTCTATAAATATACACCAAAGTTAAGATCTAAAGCTGTTGGCTGTAGCTAGACAACTAAATACAAAAAAGTAATTATAACCTGTTTTTTTTTCAGTAAAAGAAGCAAAACATTTATGGAAAATATTACGAGATGGACATAGACAAGCCATATCAAAGAAAAGAACAGCTACAGGACAAGCAGCGAGTGATATAAAGCCTTGGAAATACGAGAAACTGATGGAGTTCCTCCTTCCTCATATATCTAGCCGAGTTACATCGACTAATACCATGTCTTCTGGTATAACTACGACCGACGAAGACTCACAACTCCATGAAGAAATTAGAATTGAGACAATCGACGATCAGCCAGCAATCACAAGCACCTACCTACCTAAGAGAAAAAATGATCAACTTTTGGATTATTTACACGAACAAGAATCAAAACGCGAGAAGAGGTCATTCGAACGAGACTTATGCCGCAGAGAACTTTTGAAACAATTAGTAGTTAAGCCAAAAACTGCTACTGAAAAATTTTTCGACAGCATGTGTGACATGACCACGGATCTACCTGAACATGTCCAGATTAAAATTCAAAGAGAAATATTTCAGGCTGTCATGGAAGCTCGAGAAGCATATTTACGGAGTCAAACTGGAACCTCCGGGCTAGTGGGTTTGAATTATCCAAGACATGAGGACCAATCAGCATTTTCCGCATCATCTGCATCACGTCCTTCATCGGCTCTTTCAAATGGTGTCGCTGCATGTGATGTGTTGTCCCTACATATGAAAAATTCTCCAGCAACAAGCACAAACGAATTTATATTATCGGAAGAGTATGGCTTAAAAGAAGTTTGAGTAATAAATGTTAGGTTTAATAGTACTTTTTGTAGTTTCTTTACCTCAAAGTTAGTGCGAGTTGATCCATGCATCTAATATCGTCACGCATATTCATCAATTCATGCGCATTCATTAAAAAATGGCTTATATTCCAATGGACGTTTTTATACTTCTCTTTTATTAATTGCATTGTGAAAACTGGTATGAACGTGATTTTTCAATTTTTGGAAACCTTTATATTGTCCAATAAGATCTACAGTAAATAAATATTTAAACCATAGTAAGTAGAAATTAAAGTGTTTTTATTGATTATAAGCTAATATATGGTGCTTACAAAATAGTCAGATTATGTATCAGTAGTTAGTAAATAAGAAAATCCAATCCGCTAAGGAAAGATCCTGGAGAGAATTCTGTGAAATCATTGAAAGTGTACCTGAAAGCGCCAGGGTTAACAGAATCCTCAAAAGAGATAACATTAACAAACCCAAGTCAATGAAATTGCACAATGGGAAGTATACGGACACAGAGAAGGAGGCTGTAGAGCATCTTTTAAGTGTTCACTTTCCAGGGTCGACGCAATTGGCTGCTAATAACAATCATCAAGCAAACAATAGCCCAAACAAAAGGGACTGGCTGACCTCTGATGAGATCTTTGGTTCTCACAAGGTCAGATGGGCTATTGAAACTTTTGAACCTTATAAAACTGCGGGACCGGATGGTATATTTTCTAAGTCTCTCCAGGAGGGTCTGGAAATAATCATGGGTCCCCTGATCATAATATTTAGAGCTAGCCATGCTCTGGGATACATTCCCAAAGCTTGGAGAAGGGCAAGGGTGGCGTTTATTCCCAAACCAGGAAAAACAGATTACACCTTAGCAAAATCCTACAGGCCTATAAGTCTCACCTCATTCATGTTAAAAACCATGGAAAAAATCTTAAATGAACACATCAAGAAAAACAATTTAAATGAAAATCCATTGCACCAACGTTAATGGGCGTATCAGGCAGGGAAATCAGGTGAAGCCGCCCTGCACAATCTAGTGTCGAAACTCGAAAGGAGTCTGCATCAGAAAGAAGTCGCCCTTCTTGCATTTTTAGATATAGAAGGTGCATTTGATAATACCTCAATCGAGTCTATACAAAGCGCACTGGTGAGGAAGAAAATCAACAACACAACATGCAAGTGGACTATTCAGATGCTTCAGAGCAGAATAATATCCACAGATACGCATGAAGATACCATAAATCCGAGGGCAACTAAGGGATGCCCTCAAGGCGGTGTATTGTCACCGTCATTATGGAACATAGTTGTCGATGATCTGATTCATGGGCTAAGCGCCCAAGGAATCTGGGTCCAGGGTTTCGCAGATGATATCGTGATAGTAACTAGGGGAAAATTTCCCAGCACTCTTGCGTATCAGATGCGATATGCCCTTCACTACATAGAGAACTGGTGTCTGAAAGAGAACCTCTCCGTGAACCCTTCTAAAACTAAACTGGTAGCCTTTACAAATAAGAGGAAGCTTACTGGACTGAGTGAGCTGAAATTATTTGGAGAGGTACTGGAAAGAACCAATGAGGTTAAGTATCTAGGGGTAACCCTGGATTCGAAACCCAAATGGAATACTCATATTACCAATATAACCAATAGGGCTAAGCGACTCTTCTGGAACTGCAGACGAGTTGTAGGTAAAACCTGGGAATTGAAACCAAAGGTGATATGTTGGTTGTACACATCAGTGATACGATCGACAATTACTTATGGGTCAGTACTCTGGTGGAGAAAGACGGCTTTGCAATCTTGTGTGACCACTCTCACCACCCTACAAAGACAAGCGCTTCTAAATATAACAGGAGCCTTGAATAGTACAGGAACGGCTTCATTAGAGGCTATCACAGGTTTCCCTCAGCTCGAATTGTATATTTCGGCGGTAGCCTTTATGACCATCCTGAGGCTCAAAGCAAACAATACTTGGAGGCCAAATTATGTATTGAATAGCCACACAAACATTACTGGACTATAGTTGAGGAATACATCTTTATGATGAACTTAGATATGATGACACCAGAACTAAGCTTCACTGAGAAGATTAACACAATTATACCATCTAGAGAACAAAAAGTCCCAAACATTAATGGATACTTGATATGGTTCACTGATGAATCTAAAACTGGCCACGGTACTGGATCAGGAGTATTTGGGCAAACATGTAACTATAATAAATCTTACAGCCCAGGTCAACATACAATGGTGTTCCAGGCTGAAGTTTTTGCTTTGGTGGCCTGCATTGATGAAATCATTGATGAGGACCCTAAAGCAAAGAGAATCAACATTTACACAGATAGCCAATCGGCTATTCTGGCTGTAAAGAACCCTCTCACCAAATCAAAACTGGTGAAAAACTGCAAAGATCTCCTCAATAACCTGGCAAAAAACAATAAAGTGTCTTTAATATGGGTGCCGGGTCACGAAGGGGTGCATGGGAACGAACGAGCAGATATGTTAGCCAAACAAGGCTCGAGAAAAACTTTTGAAGGCCCAGAACCTTTCTGTGGCATCACTAAAGATGCTATGAAAAACGAGGTTCAGAAATGGCTGATAAAGAATCATCAAAATAAATGGAGAACCACTCAAGGGCAAATCCAGACTAAAAAAATAATCAAGAATATTGATAAAAAACTCTCGAACAGTTTGATGAACCTCAATAAACGAGAGATCAAAACGGTCACTGAAATGGTGACTGGACATTGTCGTTTAAGAAATCACCTATACAAACTAGGTAAGGTGAATGAACCATGGTGCAGAAAGTGCGAAATGGAAGAAGAAACTGCCATACACATACTATGCTATTGCAGTGTGCTAAGGCAGAACTTCACTGGTTAAATGAGGTTTGAACCAGAAGAGATCCTAAAACTACCAATAAGAAAACTGTTGGCCTTCGTTGAGGCCACAGGACTTATTAAAGTTTAAGGAAAAGAACAGGGTTTGGTACAAAGGTCTTATGACCAAGTGCCAGAGACTAACGAGTCCCGCAAGAAGAAGAAGAGAAGATCTACAGTAAATAAATATTTAAACCATAGTAAGTAGAAATTAAAGTGTTTTTATTGATTATAAGCTAATATATGGTGCTTACAAAATAGTCAGATTATGTATCAGTAGTTAGTAAATTTAGGTTTAGATTTAAGAAGGCTACAAAAAAGAATACCAACAAAAAATGAGATATGAGAAGACTAAAATGCAAGGAAACAAAAGAGACAGTCACACGGATTCTTTCCAAGAGGCTAAGTAACATGGAACAAATATAAATAATGCAAAATAATCACTTAAGAATGTATATGAAATCTTTAACAATATCAGAAAAGAACATATAATAAAAAGAAAGAGAAGAGGAAAAGTTAGAGAAATGATAATATATTGTAACTCACGGAAGAAAATCAAAGAACAACAAAAGAATGTGCAACAATATTCAGAGACAAATAAGAAGCGAAATACGAAATGCCAAGGAAACTTGGTTAAAATCACAGTATGAAGAGATAGAGTTATTGGAACAAAAACAAGATACGTTTAATATGCATAAAAAGGTTAAACAAGCAAGTAGTCTTCAGAAATACAACAAAACTATTCAGATACCACAGACCACTCTGCGGATTCACAGAGTGGCTGAAACAGGCGATTTTCTAGCTCCGGCGACTACGTGCGAAGTGGATCGTTTGGAAGGGTGCGGCGTTTAATGTAATGAAATGAGTAAGAGAAAAAGTAAGTTTGTTCAAATGATTAAAAACTTGCCGGCTAATAATTTAAAAAAAAGTGTGTTCGTCAAAGTCAGTGTTTGTAATATCCATAGTTTTAAATATTTTATAAAATTTCAAACCTTTTGAAAAAATACCAATCACCATCATTCTCTTTGCCTTATCCCTACGCGGGATCGGCTTCCCTAATTGCATTTCTCCACACAATTCTATCTTGAGTCATATCAATGTTAATCCCCTTTACCAACATGTCCTGCCTTATCGTCTCCCCCCAAGTTTCCTTTGGTCTTCCTCTCCTACTCCTTCCAGGAATCTGCACTTCAGCTATTCTTCGTATTGGGTGATTAACGTCTCGACGTTGAACATGACCAAACCATCTTAACTAATGCTCCCTCATTTTGGCATCAATTGTTGCCACACCTATACTTCCCCTAATATACTCATTTCTAATTTTATCCTTTTTTGTCACTCCACTCCTCCATCTATGCATTCGTTGTTCCCCTTTCTTTTTCATTGCCCAACATCCAGTTCCGTGCATCATAGCCGGTCTTATGGCTGTTTTATAGAATTTTCCCTTCAACTTTGTCAAAAAAACGTCAAATAAGAATCAGATATTTCAAAGTGCTCCCAAAAGAAATCAATTTTCAATAAGTTTGTATTTAACTGGAAACATTTAAGTAATTGATAACGGTAGATTTACTGTTATATTATCAACCTAATAATAAAAATATATCTAAAACTAACTCAAAGTGAAACATGCCCAATACATCATTCTGTGCAAATTGTTCTAAACTAACTTCCAGCTCCGATGGAAAACTCCAGTGTGATGGCTGTAAGAAACCAATACATATCTCTTGTACAGATTTGTCGATTGATGATCGAGTAACAAGACAGAAAATACGTGGTATATGTATACTTTGTAATGCATGTAGTTCAAGCATTGGAAGTATTGCTGAAATCAAGAGTCTTCTAGTGGAGTTTACAGCGAATATTAACAAGAAAATTGAAGATTTCGATACTAAATTATCTCAACTAAATAATAAATTAAATACACTTGATTCGATTGCAAAACCTGAATTTACTGACAGCATTGTCAATGAAGCCACTGACCGTATGTCACGTTCAAAAAATTTTTTGATTAGGGGCGTTCCTGAAACTACAGGAGACGCACAGAGTAAGAAAGATCATGATAAAAATAAAATTAATTTGGTCCTGAAAGTTATCGGATGTCTAGAAAGCCCTGTAACATTTTATAGAGTAGGTAAACCCAGTCAAAATGGACGTTATCCTCGCATGATAAAGGTGATAATGGGTTCTGAACACCACACTCGACAAATTCTTCGTAACAAAAATAAACTTTTAGAAAACAAATCCACCGAAACTTATTCCTTTATTGATGACAAGACACCTATGCAGCAACTTCGATTAAAGGAACTTCGAACTGAACTTGAAACCCGTAAAAGTAATGGAGAAAATGACCTTACGATTAAATATATGAATGGCAGTCCAAAGATCGTGACATTTCGTTCATAATTCTCTTGCACCAAAATTTACAGATTGGCTTCTTATGTATACAAATCTAAACTCTCTTTTATCCAAATTTAATGAATTTATAAGTACTGTTCAACTTTTAAATCCTCATATTATTCTCCTAACAGAAACATGGCTTAATTCTTCAATCCCCGATACTATTGTAAACATTGATAATTTTACTATATTTCGCAGAGACAGAGGTACTCGTCGGGGGGGAGGAGTATGCATCTATTTAGCAAATGAAATTACTAATATTTTTTCAATAACTAATAAAACAATAGACTTGCCAGGTATAGAAATTATCCATTTACTTGTTACTAACAATTCTTTTACATTTAATATAGTTTGCATATACCGACCTCCGGATACAGTACTTACTGAGGACAATATGCTTATTGACAAACTTGAGGAATTATCATCCCTTGAAAATCTCATTGTCGTTGGAGATTTCAATTTTCCTGAGATTAGCTGGCCCATTATTTCCAAAACTGACACTATTAACTCCCAAAATTTGTTTAAAAACTTTGTCATGAACTCAAACTTAATCCAACTAATAACTGAACCTACAAGGTTTAGAGTTAATAATCATCCTTCAATTTTAGACTTATTTTTTACAAATGATGATCAATTAGTTTCTACACTTGATGTGTCCTCTCCTGTGGGTATTTCTGACCACTCACTTATTACTGCTCACATTCAATTTAATCTAACACCACTTTGCAAAAATAATCTCGTAACGTATGCCACTACTGATTTCTTTACTGTTAATTTTGTTTTGTCACAGATAGACTGGCAATCTATTTTTCTTAATCACCCAGATCCATCGTCAATGTGGGACTCTTTTCTTCATACTGCTATTAAAACAATTTCTGATAATACAACTGAACGACAAATATACAAAAATCGATTAAAACCTTGGATTAACCTCTCAGCTATCCGCTTAATTCGACATAAACGAAAGCTTTGGCGAACGTATAAACTTACTGGTTCCCTGTATGATTTTCTCGCTCACCGTAATTTTTCTAACAGAGTCAAACAATCGTTGCTAAAACTAAGAACAGAATATGAAAAATCTATCATATCTAGTGGTAACAGTAAAAAAATTTATCGGTACATTCGCACATCTTTATCTTCTAAAGTCTCCATACCATTACTTCAAAAAGATGATGGGTCCATATGTTCTTCTAATAATGAATCTTCGGAATGTTTATCCTTATTTTTTTCTCAGGTTTTTACAGACGAACCAAATGACACCATTCCTCAAATAATGAGTCCACGTCTCCTTACAACTCTTGATAATATCTCTTTCACTCCAGATGTTATTAAACAACATTTGTCGAAACTACGCAATAATTCATCACCTGGATTAGATGGACTAACTTCTTTTTTCCTTAAACAGTGTGCAGAGTCTGTAGCCATACCTATATCCTTTATAATGAATACTTCTTTTAATCAGGGTTCTCTTCCCTCGTCATGGAAATTGGCTTCGGTTACTCCTATATTCAAGAAAGGAAATAAACTTGACTGCAATAATTATCGTCCAATCAGCCTAGTTCCTATTGTCGGCAAGGTCATGGAATCCATTATTTCTGAAGCTATGTCTGAATTCCTCCTTCAAGAAAATGTCATCCCTCACCAGCAGCATGGTTTTATCAAGGGTCGTTCAACGATCACAAACTTACTTCATTGTATAAGTGACTGGTCTTCATCTTTAAACAATCGACATCCTGTTGATGTAGTCTATTTAGATTTCTCCAAAGCTTTCGATCGTGTTCCCAAACGTCGATTACTAGCTAAATTGGATCACTATGGTATCCGCGGAAAGTTAAACTTTTGGATTCAAAATTTTCTATCAGACAGGTACTTCCGAGTTCGTGTTGGGGAAGCTTATTCACTGGACAAACCAGTCAAGAGTGGAGTTCCACAAGGATCAGTACTTGGACCACTACTATTTTGTATATACACTAGTGATCTTCCTCTTGTTGTATCCAGTAAGGTTTCCATTTACGCAGATGATACTAAATTATATGTGAATCCAGTTATTGACCAACATGTTCTTCAAACCGACCTTGACGCAATATTCAAATGGTCCTCAGAGTGGTTACTTCCACTGAATATTGAAAAATGCGTCATACTACATATTGGCAAAAATAACCCATTACTACCGTACTTTATTAATGGGCATCCCATAGAGTCAGTAACCTCCCACAAAGATCTTGGAGTGATAGTTAACAGTAACTTAAATTGGTCTGACCATATAGTGTCCGTGTGTAAACGTGCAAATTCTAAACTGTTTCTAATCCGCAAATGTTTTACACGAATATCTCTAACCTCAATGAGTAAACTTTACTCTATATACGTCAGACCTATTCTTGAGTTTGCAGGACCAGTGTGGAGTCCAGATCTTAACCGTGATAAAGTCTTACTTGAAAATGTTCAACGTAAAGCCACAAGACTGGCATTTGGCCGTGTAAGACCTAATTATGAAGACAGACTATCCTTGGCTCATCTAACAACATTTGAACATCGACGTCTTCGAGGTGACCTAATTATATCCTTCCGTATTTTAAAATATAATTTTGGAAACCTTAACACAATATTTACGCTAAATCTAGACGAACGATTAAGAGGTCATCGATATAAATTAAAGAGGGAACAGACGACAACAAGATCCAGAATGAACTTTTTACCAAACAGAATATTTAACATCTGGAATAACTTAGATGAAGACACCATATCGGCAACTAGTGTTAACATTTTTAAAAATAGACTTGATAATTCTTTATTTTCTTTGCAAGACTAAATAATTTTAGGACGGCATTATTTATTGTTTCAAAATTTTGTTTGAAATTGTAATCTTTAAAATTTTTATTAGTTTTATAACGATATTTTTCTTTGTTTTGAACATTATGGGAGCTTTACAGGATTGAATTGTTTTAGGGCGACATTGTTTTATTGTTTCAATATTTTTATTTGATGTTTGTTAATTTTTAACTTTATTCTTAATTTGTATTAGTTGTAAAATGATATTTCTCTTTGTTTTTGGGCATAATAGGAGCTCGCTCCTCTGCCCTTATTTGATTTATAATAATAATAATAATAATAACTTCATTGGAATTTTTCTGCCACACAACACACCACTCGCTTCTTTCCACTTCATCCATCCAGCCCTAATTCTACTGCATGCATCTCCATCTATTTCTCCATTACTCTGTAATACCGATCCTAGGTACTTAAAACTATTGCTTTTCACAATCATTTCACCATCCAAAGATACCATTTTATTTGTAGTAGCTCCATCTTTAAATGAAGATTCCAAATACTCTGTTTTTGTCCTACTAATTTTTAAACCTTTTTCCTCCAGAGCTTGCCTCCACTGTTCCAGTTTTTGCTCTAAGTCTCTTTCACTATTTCCTACTAACACGACATCATCAGCATACATTAAGCACCATGGAATGTTACCCTGTAGTTTCGCTGTTATCTGGTCCAAAACTAATGAGAATAAATACGGACTAAGCACAGAGCCTTGGTGCAATCCTACTTTCACATGAAATTTATCAGTCTCTCCCACACCTGTCCTAACACTAGTCATTACTCCCTCATACATATCCCTAACAATCTTTACATATTCACCAGGGACTCCTTTCTTATTGAGTGCCCACCACAGAATCTCTCGAGGAACTCTATCATATACTTTCTCAAGATCAATGAATAACATTTGAGCATTTGTTTCTTTACTCCTGTATTTTTCCATCAAGTGCCTTATAATGAAAATTGCATCTGTTGTTGATCTGCCCTGCATAAAGCCAAATTAATTCTCGGATATTTCGGTCTCTTCACGTATCCGTCTATCAATTACTCTTTCCCATATTTTCATGGTGTGGCTAAGCAGTTTTATAGCCCTGTAGTTTGTACATTGTTGTATATATCCCTTGTTTTTGTAAACAGGTACCAGTATACTGCTTCTCCATTCGTCTGGCATTTGTCCAACTTTCATAATTATATTAAATAGACCTGCTAGCCACCTTGTTCCTGTCTTTCCCAATGCTCTCCATACTTCCCCAGGAATATCATCTGGTTCTACAGCTTTTCCTTTCTTTATTTTTTGAAGTGCTTGAGCCACTTCCTCGTTTGTTATTTTGGTGACCATTGCTGCTACTGTCTCCGTTGACTCTACAGGCTGTCTGTCAAATTCTTCATTTAATAAGCTGTCAAAGTACTTTCTCCATCTCTTTTTGACATCCCTTTCGTGAACTAGTATTTTATTATTTGCATCTCGGATACATCTAATCTGATTAAAATCTTTTGCTTTCTTTGCTCTCTGTTTGTCTATTTTATATAATATATTCGTTTCGCCTTCCCTGGTATCAAGTTGATCGTATAGGTTTGAATACGCTTCTGCTTTGGCTTTTGCTACTGCTACTCTCGCTTCCTTTTTCGCCACCATATAGTTTTGAAGATCTGTGTCGGATCTGGTTTCTTGCCACTTTTTGTATAATTTGCTCTTCCCTTTTATTTTTTCTTATACTTCGTTTGACCACCACCAAGTCTCTTTATCCTCAATCTTTTTTCCTGACGTTTTCCCAAGTATTTCAATAGCAGTCTCTCTAATACTACTGGCCATTCTTCTCCAAATTGTATTAGGGCTTCCTTTCATATTCCAACATATTTTTTTACTATTCTTCTCCTGAATAGACCTTCTTTCTCATCTTTTAGCAGCCACCGCTTGATTTTTTGTGATAACCTCCGATATTTGTGATTAATTTCGCTTTTTTACTTCGATGTCCAGAACAAGCAGCTTATGTTGTTGGCTTACTGTCTCACTCACTATTACCTTGCAGTCCGTGCATTCACGTATGTCTTCTTTCCTTATCATGAATTAGTCTATTTGGGATTGATGTTGTCCACTTTTGTAGGTAATAAGTTGAGTTTCTCTCTTTTTAAAGAATGTGTTAACAATCGCCATATCCAATGCTGTTGCTAATTCAAGCATGTCATCTCCAGCTTCATTTCTAGTTCCAAAGCCTAATCCCCCATGTATTGCTTCTTATCCTGCCTTGGCTTGGCCCACATGTGCATTGAAATCACCTCCTATTATAACTTTCTCCTCTGACGGAATATCACTCAGGACGTCTCCTAATTGGTCATAGAATGTGCTAGTAGAATTTGAAAAAATGCCACAAAACTCAATAAATGGAATTAAGAAGGACCAGACAAAAGCAGCTAAGACAGAAAACAGTGGAGGCATGTTTTCGAGTCGGCTAAAACCCACGAAGGGTTTTAACGCCACGAAGTAAGTAAATAAGTAAGAGAAAAGCAGCTATATCACAGAAAGAAGCACATAAAAAATTAACCAGTACATCTGGTATCCCACAGCCCTAAAATAGTTTGATACAATTTTCAACACAAAAAACACAGATAAATAGTAAGATTCCCAAACTTACAACTGAGTGAACGTGGTCCTGTTTTAAGTAGATGATTACATTAAATATATCTAAACATGTTAACTTGCAACCTCCTTTTAACTGATATCTTATCGTTTTGTTTTCTACAACAAACAATAAAACCTTTTTTGGCCTAGGATGGGACCATACTGTTTAACCTAAATAAACAAACAAGATTGTGAGTATTTGTTTTGTTCAGTTCAATGATGGATTCAGACGAGGAAGGTCTCCTTCCTAGACAAGATGTATAATAAAATGTAAATATAAATAGAGAAAATATTGCTTACCGGATTCATTCTTTTCGATAGGGCTACCTTCTTTAAAATCAGGAACAAATAATTCAAAGATCTCGTCCCACGCTTTTCCTTTCAATGCCCTATAACTATACCCTCGAGTTCTTGTATCTCATATAGCCGGTCTGTTTTGGACTTTAATTAAAAATCTTTCGGAATCAAAATTCATTTTACGCGCTCAGCGTGTAAACTCTCGTCAATATCTGTGGCAGCTACAAAAGTGGTCCATCTGAATGGGTTTTGCGGCTAGTGGACGCCACTAGCAGTGAAGATCGGCGACTGTGGCTGGCCACAGTCGCTCGTCTGGGATGTAACGTCCACTCCACATAAAACGGGTCACAAACGATCAAACTTATCGTCAAACCTGGTGTGCAACTCAAGCCATGTTGGCAACATTGTACAGCAAATTTCTTGTACCAGGGCAGCAAAATAACAGTAAGTTTTTAAAAATTATAGTGGATGAGAAAAATAATATTTAAGTTTAATTATTGCAATAAATAATGGTTAATGATTTTTCGTTAATTTTATAAAACTGTTACATTGAAAGTTCAATTTATAAAATCAATACATTATTAAAAATTCACTCATATTTTAATAAATTTTACATATACACATCGGAAAAGTCTAGGGATATTTTTTTAAAAAGAGACGTAATTTCTTCTTTAATTGCTTTGAGTAAATTTGAAATGTCAAAAATAACCAGAATGTCTTTCAGAAATGTCAAAAATACCGAGAAGTACAATTAAAAGAAAAATAATAAGTCATCACAAAATATGGTCATAATAAGGTCCACCCTGATTTATACACACTCTACACGTAGGTCCACACTCTACATCTGTCATTCATAGACCGAATGAGATTTTCGATACCCTTTTGATGTACGTTTGCCCATTTTTCTATCAGACGTTCTCGGAAACGAAACGGCGTGTATTGGTTACCCATATGTGGAACAAGTTTTTGTTGAAGCATGTCCCATATATGCTCCATGGGATTGAGGCGATTGTGCTGTACAAGTCAACACATCAATGGTAAGCCAGTATGTCACTGGGCATGCAACGTGTGAACGGGCATTATCATGCATGTGGTGGAAGTTTTGACCAACCGCATCAACAAACAGATGATTGATGGATTGTAGAATGGTGTCGAGGTACTGCTGAGCTGTAAGGAATCGGTTTGAAAAAACGGGGTCCGTTCAGCTACCAACTATTATTCCACTCCATATCATTACTGCACCACCTCTATGAACATGTTTCAAGCGTTCTACATTATTTCCTGATCGTTTTCACACTCTTACTTCATGATAATCTGGATTAATTCCAAATCTAGATTCGTCGGAGAATAAGCCCAATCATTTCCATCCCAGTTTTGATATTCTTGGCACCAATATAATCTTGCAGGGCGATTGCCTCTGGAGATATTTGGATATCTCAACTGCCTTCGATTGTGGGTATTAGCTTCATGGATACGATTTCCTACAGTATCATAGGCTATGGTTGCCTGGTGTGCTGTCTACATCTACAAGTCGCTAACCAATTCAGTTGCTGCAATTGTTGGATGTCTTCTAGCAGTTAACACTAAAATCGGTCTTGAGCTGCAGTTGTAGCGGACTCACTTCCTAGGTTACGTAAAGCTGGACTTCCAGTGTCTCAGAAATGCTGCCACAATTGGCTTGTAATACTTTGGGAGACTCCCATGCTCTCATGCAACTACATTAGCTTGATGCATGCCATATTGAAGAGGACCTCTAGCTCTACTTATCTCATCCAAAGTTAAATGACGTAGATCTGTGATAAAAAATCAGTATTGTCATGCACTAAGTAAACAAGAACTTTATAGCATAAACAAAATCGAAACTAGCAAAATATTTACTGTAGAGCAAAACCTAGAGTTTGTTCTTCTCTTGTAAAAAGCTTTATCAAATATTAATTTTCACAATATTCATTATCACTTTGGCCCGTATGTTTTGCTACTAGAGTCTAGCTCTGCATGTGTACTGTTGAAATTAACTAAAAAAATATGAACATGAAAAAATATGAGTGACATTTGCCCACTTACATTACATCACAAAAATCATTTCAGGTTCTAAGAGAAGTACTTTAATAATATACGCAGCGAACGTGTTAAAGAAGAACTGATTTTATTAATTCACCCCGAGAAACATTTCGAATGAAATTTTATTGTGTTTACCTATTTAAAAACGAAATTTTATGGTTTTATAATGAGGCTGAAACGGACGCCGACGATCCCATCGCAGAAAACCCATCGCAGATGAGATCGTTCAGTTTTATGGCACATTTGAAAATCCATCGTTCAGATCTCAGAACCAGAACCATAAAATATCGGAGATACCATAAACTATCGGTATGTTGACCATAAGAACCAACGGCCAATCATCGGAAACTTTTTTGTGGATCCACAGAGTAGTGCTGCAGAGTGACCCGTCTGGTTCGCCCTAAGAGTAAAAAATATACGAATCGTAACTGCTCTCACCTATATTCTGTTATATTTCGATCTTGGTAAGATTTTACTATCTAGTCTTATAAAATCCCAATGCCACAAGTCACGCAGTCTAGTAAAATCACTTGTCTTTTATACAGGGTGTTTCATTGGAAAAGTAACATACAAGACCCATTAATAACAAAGATACTGGGTGTTTTATCTATTTTTCCATTTTCTTAATTGGTTCATAACTTTTTAACCGCACTGTATATTTATTTTATATTTGGCACGCAAATATCATTTAAGGTGTACAATAAACTATTTTCTTTACAATTGTAAAAATCCAGGTCCGGATTAAAAAATATTGGAAAAATGTACCAACCCAAAAACAACACCCTGTACATTAAATTTTTTTTAAAATGGATTTTGCATTTGAAAAGAGCATGAAAAACAAAATTAGTCGTATAATTTGAATTTTCGGCAAAATGATTTTTCTGGTAAAATTTTGAATTTGAATTCTGAAATTATGTCAATTGCGAGAGCCCTAAGTAGAAAAAATTAAAATGTGACTTAATTTTAATTAATGCCATTATTTAATCTAAATTTGTAAAATGTTAATATTTTAGTGTTTTTTTATTATGTGTGAAAAATAGTTTTTGGCGAATATTCATCTTTAAATAATGAATAAATAATAAAGGGTCAATAAAAAATACGTCACTTTAATTAACAAAATATCTAAAAATTATAACAAAACAGCGAAAATTTGCAGCATAATAACTATTCAAAACTAAAGTACTTATTCAAAATTATCACCATTAAAAATTATTATTTTTTTGTATCGCTAATTGTATCCGAACGTCTGCGGTCCCTCCGGTGAGTACAAGGACAGAAACTATTTTCATTTTTTAATTTATTATAAACGAAAAATTTCTGACCCTGGTGAGATTCGAACTCACGACCTTTCGATCCAAAGGTAGGCGCTCTTACCACTGAGCCACAGAGAGGTCATCAAAAATTATTGTTATGTGTGTAAATGTTAATATTTTACCAATTTAGATTAAATAATGGTATTAATTAAAATTAAGTCATATTTTAATTTATTTTACTTTGAGCTTCGCAATTCACATAATTTCAGAATTCAAATTCAAAATTTTACCAGAAAAATAATTTTGCCAAAAATTCAAAGTACATATATCACTAATTTTGTTTTTCATCCTTTTTTCAAATGCATAATCCATTTAAAAAAAAAAAATAATATACAAGGTGTTTTTTGGGTCGGAACATTTATACAATATTTTTTAATCCGGACCTGGATTTTTTATAATTGTAAATAAATTAATTGATTGGACACCTAAAAGACTATTCGCGTGTTAAATATAAAATCAATATACAGTGTGGTTGGCAAGTTGTAAGCTGTATTTCAAGTTTTTTCCACTTAGAGCTCTCGCAATTCACTTAATTTCAGAATTCAAATTCAAAATTTCAACAGAAAAATCATTTTGCCGAAAATTCAAAGTGTACTTCTGAAATTAGTTTTTTATCCTCTTTTCAACTGAAAAATCTATTTTAAAATATATATTTCGGAATATTTTTCCAATATTTTTTAATCCAATCCTGGATTTTTTCAATTAAAAATAAATAAATGTATTGTACATCTTAAATGATATTTGCCTGCCAAATATAAAATAAATATACAGTATGGTTAAAAAGTTATGAACCAATTACGAAAATGGCAAAATAGATAAAACACCCAGTATCTTTGTTATTAATGGAGTAAGACCCATTAAGTATGATATTTTTGAGACTGCCTAAGTGTCCTCTTTCTACAGTTAAGGTATGTTACTTTCCCAATGAAACACCCTGTATACACATTTCATGATCTTCTGTGAAAGCTGCCCAATATTTGTATTCAATAAAAACACACAATGCATTTATACATTTATTAAATTTCTGTTTATAATAACCTCTATAATATATACATTTTCCAGCACTTACGTTCTCAGTCAAATTATCCTAAACAAAACTAATAGTTCCTTTTTTACAGTGTAGAATGTATATGTCAGTACATCAAGCTGTTTTAAGAGATATATTAGGTATTTGGTCCTTTAAAATAAGTACGGTTAGTGGACATTATTCTCCTATTATACCTACGAATTGATATTATGTCGTACATAAATATAGTCACTACATGAGATCAAAAATGCGCCACATGGACCGCTGTAAGATACAAATAAAATAATTTAAATCAGTAACAAAATAATATTAAATAATAAAACGATTTTAGTCTTAAAACTTTTTTTTATAATGATAAAACGATTTTTCTTCTTCTTTAAGTGTCTTGTCCTCCCAGAACATTGGCGACCAGTCGCATGTCACATGATCGTTACTTTGTCCTCAGGGGACCTAAATAATGTCATGTTGCTGACTCTATACCACTGGGAGAGTTTCTTGAGCCAGTATGTTCTTCGTCATGCACAACCACGTTTGCTTTATATTTTTCTCTGAATAATTACATGTAGTACCTACTTCATATTTGGGATTTCTCATCACGCGGCAAAGTATTTCAACTTTTTCCTTTTTATGGTACGCAGAATTTATCTTTATAGACGCTGCAAAACTTCTTTATTTGTCACTCTGTTGATCTACGATATCCCCATTTTTCCGCTCACATCTCAGAGGCCTCAATTCTTTTACACATTACTTCACTGAAAGGCCATGCTTTCATTCAGCAAAATGCTGATTAACCGCATTCTTATAGTAATTCATCGCCCTTTGTTGGTTAAACGTTTTGCATCTTCTAAATAATGTTTTAGCTTTTACAATCATCACCATCATCAGTGGCGTTACAGTTCTTTATGAGCCAAAGCCTTCTTCAGAACAATCCTCCGTTCGCCTCTGTCTCTGGCAACTATTCTCCATGCTCTAATTCCAATAGATTTCAAGTTATTTTCTAGGTTGTGTTGGTACCTAAGTCTCGGTCGTCCTCTTGCTCGTTGTCCTATCGGCCCTCTTCGGTCAAAAACTTTTCTGACTATGGCATCTTCCTCTCGTCTGACTACATGACCTATCCATCTAAGGCGTGCTACCTTAATGCATTTTACAACGTCAGGTTCTCCAAAACTTCTATACAACTCAAAGTTGTAATGCCTACGCCACAAACCTTATTCTTTTATGCCTCCATATATTCTTAGTCTAGTCTTAGGAGTTTTCGCTCAAAACGTTTGAGCAGTTCTTGGTCATTCTGTGTAAGTGACCAAGTTTCTGAACCATATTTGTTAGCACTGATCTTATTAGTGTTTTGTATATACTCAATTTGTAATACCTACTAACAACATAGAGCTGGAATACCGAAATGAGGAGCTCGTGGAACCTCCTCGGTAGAAGAAGTGAAAATATCTATTGAAAAACTAAGGAACCACAAATCTCCAGGCAGCGATGGCATCCCAGCAGAGTTATTTAAGCACGGTGGAGAGCAGATCACCAAGGTGATGCGAGAAATTGTTTGTAAAATTTGGTCTGAGGAGCAAATGCCTGAAGAATGGAGTTTAGGCTTAATATGCCCGTTACACAAAAAGGGAAACCAACTGGAATGCAATAATTACCGCGGAATAACTCTCCTAAATAAAGCATACAAGATATTGTCAAACATTCTACACGAGAGATTGAAGCCCTATACTGAAACGTTTCTAGGAGAATATCAGGCAGGATTCAGGCGCGGACGTTCAACCATTAACCAGATCTTTACACTACGACAGATCCTCGAAAAAGCGTAAGAGTTTAACATAGGTATGTACCATATTTTTGTCGATTTTAAAGCGGCATATGACAGTGTCTTAAGACCAAGTCTTTACAATGCTATGAATGAGTTGGGAATTCCAAAAAAACTCATATCTATGATAAAAGTGACAATGGCGAAGATGCTATCAGCAGTAAAAATTCAGAACGACTCGTCAACCCCATTCGAAATACATAAGGGGTTAAGACAGGGAGATGCGCTGGCGTGTCAGCTTTTTAATGTAGCCTTAGAAAAAGTTGTACGAGACGCTAATTTAGAAAGCAGAGGAACAATATTTAATAGATCAGTCCAAATTCTTGCATATGCAGATGACGTGGACATTATAACAAGAACCAGGGCGAGAACTGCGGAAATCCTAACCGATCTAGTAGCAGCAGCAGAACTAATGGGGTTACATATAAATCAAAATAAAACAAAATTCATGGCGACCAACACAAACACAAGAGCTGGAAATGTTGACGCAGATCTAATCATCAATGACCAAAACTTCGAAGCGGTCAAAGAGTTCATATATCTAGGGACATCGGTTAACCCCAATAATGACACATCTGAGGAAATAAAAAGGCGAATAATAATTGCAAACAGGTGTTATCATGGTCTATCAAAGTACTTATCTAACAAACGTTTGTCTCAAAAAACTCGTATAAGGCTGTATAGAACATTGATAGTCCCCGTTCTCACATATGGTTCAGAGGCATGGACGCTAACTAAAAGAGATGAATCCGCTCTATCAATTTTTGAAAGAAAGGTACTACGCAAGATATTCGGAGCGGTTTGTGAGAACGGAATATGGAGGCGTAGATATAACTTTGAACTGCAGAACATCTACAAGCAAACGTTTGGTGGGAAAGATATTATCACTATAATTAAGCGAAATCGCCTGCAGTGGGCAGGACATGTAGCCCGAGCCCCTGAATCGAACATGAAAATAAGGATTCTAACAGCTCAACCCGTGGGAATGAGAAGACGGGGTAGACCAAAGTTGAGGTGGATGGACGGGGTAACACAAGATGCCGAGAAGATCGGAGTCGGCAACTGGAAAGTGCAGGCAAGGGACAGAACAGAATGGCGTAGAACGCTTGAGAAGGTCGAGGCCCTCTAAGGGCTGTAGCACCATGATGATGATGATATACTCAATTTAATTTTTCTAGGTATTTTTGAGGCCATCTGTCTTCTCAAGCGATAGTAACACTTATTGGCGGGCACTATTCTTCTTTTAATTTCTTCACTGACATTGTTATCTTTAGTTAGCAGTGAACCTAAGTATATGAAGGTGTCGACACCTTCTAGTTCTAGATCATCAATTATTATTCTTGTACATAGGTGTCGGGTTGCTTGACCTAGTGCAACACATATATTTGGTCTTTTGAACATTCATCTTCTTTTGAAATGCTTCAGTCAGAGATTCTTTGGATCTATCTATGATGTGTATGTCATCTGCGTCTCCGAGAGTTTGTACTGATTTGTTAAAGAAAGTACCATTCGTATTCGTAGGAATCTGGGACTCTCGAATTATTTTTTTCTAATGCCAGGTTAAATAGGAGACACGATAGTCCATCACCCTGGCTTTTACAATCCTGTTTTTAATTTTCTAATTTCCTGAGATAAATCCCACTTTTCATTTTTTGTTTTTCCATCTAGTCTGATATCATATGGCTTGTTAGCTATATTTTTGGCTGATAGTCATTTATTTGGTTTTCTTTGTATTAACTTTCAAATACCTATATTTCTTTACTATTGTCTGGTGCCACTGATAGAAGTATCTACAATCTATAAATCATTTTGATCCATGGATAGCAAAACTGTGCCTTCAGAATATCTTAAGTTGTTGAATATTCCTCGGCTGGCAATTATATCTTCTGTTCTGTCTTGCAAAGCTTATTCAAACGTCTTTTCTCAAATAAATTGAACAAAACCGGAGATAGACTATTCCTCCTAATCTTTGGACCTCTGTCCTTTAATTTTAATGTCAGATAGCTGATAGCAGTACAAACCGGCTATTATCTGAATTCATCGTCGATCCAGACCTATGTCATCCAAAATCATCGCCATCATCATCATCATCATAAACCTGTATACGTTCACTACTGGACATAGGTCTCCTTAACTCCCACAAGACACCGGCATATGGAAAGAATTAAGTTATTCAAAATAACTACTACAAATTATATTGACAAGAGCATTCTGTTGAACATTTTTTCTTAATGGACAACATCAGTAAAATGTGTATGTAAATAGTGTTTATATTGAAGAGCTTTCTCAGATATATTCTCAAGGCTTCATGTTTGTTAGAGTTTTCTGAAGAAACAATTTCTACATACTGCGCCTTTCAGTATTTCATTGATTTAATCGACGGTCTCCAATACACGCTGTACGCAGCTGTATCTGCAAGTGTCTATGATTCATAAAAACACTAGGGATATGTAGCATCTAACTAAACTGTGCTGCTGACCCAGAAATGTATGGATATGAATCAGGATACATTCCTAGTTCATCTTGGTCATTATGTATCTTTTTTTATCGAATATCCTCAATTTTCTTGTAGAGATTAAAGATGTCACCGAGTTTATAATATAAGTTTTAAGCTTCTGTGCAAAGTGTCTATCTAGATAAATTCTCTTCTTCATAACTTATTTGCGAATTTTGCTGTATACCAACTTGGATCTTCTTAATCTTACACTGATATGTTTTATCAACTTAAAATGATATTCTTAAATTCATTCTTAGTGCATTTAGGTATTATATACAGGGTGTTTCATTAATAATTGTCCATATAGTAACTGGAGAAACCTTAGCACAAAATACGAAGATTTAACCTAAAACACTAAAATAAAATGTGCTTCCTTACTTAGTTACAGGGTGTTTTATCTAAAAATTTAAAAATTATTTTTCCTCAGCATTTTCAAACTATTCGACGTATCCTTTTCATACTTGGCATGTAGTATAGGTACTATACAAACTACTAAATTATGTTAAGCAAACGTTTCTGGCTATTACCAGAGGCGTACGACGGGGGAAAGTGAATGGTTGACCCTTTCCAAATTCTACGCCACTGGCGAAATTGCTATTTTAGTTAAATTTTCGGATTCTCCAATACTTTCTATGAAAATAATATACTCTTCATTCGTAACGATAAAGGCATTAGTTTCCGAGATCTTTGAAGTTAAAAATGAAACGACACGGTTATTTTGATTAATGTAATGTGTCGCTTCATTTTTAATTTCAAATATCTCGAAAACTAATCATTTTATCGTTACGAATAAAGAGTATATTATTTACATAAAAAGTATTGCAAAATCAAAAAATTACACAAAAATAGCAATTTCGTCTGTGGCGTAGAATTTGGGAAGGGTCAACCAGCCACTATCCCCTGTCGTACGCCTCTGGTAGTAGCTAGAAACGTTTATTTATCTTAATTTAGTAGGGTGCACAATACCTACACTTTTTGCCAAGTATGATAAGGATATGCCAAATAGTTTTAAAGTACTGGGTACAAATAATTTTTAAATTTTAATCATATGAATTATATCATAAATTAATCAAAATAACTGTGCCGTCTCATATTTAACTTCAAATATCTCGAAAACTAATGACTATCGTTACCAATGAAGAGTATATTATTTACGTCAAAAGTATTGGATAATCTAAAAATAGCACTGAAATCGTAATTCCTCCAGTGGCGTAGAATTTGGGAAGGGTCAACCATTCACCATCCCTTGTCGTACGCCTCTGGTAGTAGCTAGAAACCTTTGTTTATCATACTTTAGTAGGGTGTCTAGTAGTCGCACTTTTTGACAAGTATGAATAGGATACGTCGAATAGTTTTAAAATTCTAAGCAAAAATAGTTTTTAAATTTTTAGATAAAACACCCTGTAACTCAGTAAGGAACCACATTTTATTTAAGTGTTTTAGGTTAAATCTTCGTATTTTGTGCTAAGGTTTTTCCAGTTACTATATGGACAATTATTAATGAAACACCCTTTATAATTATTTTTTCACACAGAATTGTGGTATTATATTTTTAATTTTTCAAATTGTAGGCTATGGTAAATAATGGCAACACAAAATGTTTTAGATTCTAAATTAAAATTTTCTATCTCCCACTCAGTTTTTAATTGCCATTTCAACACTATTGGATATAGATCTTCTTATAATACACTATATTAGAACTGTCTTATCCTAAACCTATATGGCGATGATTCTCACAGATTTGATTGTCTTATTATCGAATAAAATTATGTTGATTATCGATCCAAACACGAGAGGTTGACGAATTATTGTTCTTCTACGCCACCTATTGCCTTTATTGGTCAAAACTTTAGCAAGATTTTGCCAAAAAATGTAAACTTTTGCACATTTCGAATTTCGTAAAAAATAGATTATTAAATCGTTTTCGTTTATGGTCATCAAAGTGGATGGTGCCTTTGTACGCTAACCACTCAAATGATTTGTCTATTTTTTATTTACATAACTTCTGTAGTTTCTCTCTCTGATGTATGTCTGAATGCAATTACTATATTTCCATAAATTGTAAGATAAGAGTTTGATTTTGTATTTACTAGATTCACGTATGTTGTTCGTTTCCTTCTATTTGTTAAAAAAGACTTACACTTACACTACAAAAGAAGATAACATATTCTCCAGGAAATCTCCCCAGCTAATACAAAAAGTTTAAAGCAATAAAAAATCAAGTCAATATCTTAGAACGATCCATGTTTTTTCTGTTACTGTTGGAAGATAATGTTGTAATAAATTACTTTAAGGTACTCTTAGTAAGATTTATCTAAAATGATTAGGTACTATTTTCTATAACATAATACATCTATTTTAAATAAGCTGTAAAGAAATATGCAGTTAATGAGATGAGAAACTTGTCGAAAAAAAATGTTTTAAAAGTGAAAAAATGGAAAGAATATTTTCTACCTGTATTTTGACACATTTTGCTCTTTTGAAGCGAAAAAAGTTCGTATATGAATGTCTATAAGTAATATTTTTAATGTTATTTTATACAAAATAATATTGCCATAGTTGAGGACATTGAGGTTAAATGAATGGTTAATGATTGACTAAAGTTGATGAAATACTGTAAAAAATACTAGAATAGTAGAAGAAAACGGAGAAGCTAAGATTTAAAGGAATTATTTTCCTTTAATTCTTAGCCTTTTTAAAGATAAAATGGTAGAGAAGAATAAAGTATTAGAGATAATATTGGGTGGTAGACAAATGTAGATGACCAACTAGTCTTACCACGAGAGTACAAATATATTATATAGTCCAGCCACAGAGATGCTGAAAAATAAATAAAAGATCAAATTAATACAAAGAGCAAATAGATTAGCGGGATACCTTCATAACACTAAATGGCATAACCGACACAATAACACTGAGATGAAATCAAGAGTGTATAAGGCCATTATAAGACAAATAATGACATATGCAACAAAAACAAGGCCGGAAACAGCCAAAATATACACAGAGTACCTATGCAGAAAATACGAAACAGCCGAAATAATAACATTCACAAGAATTACAGGAAGCCCGCTGAAAGATCGAATATGGAGTGACGAGATCCGAACAGTCCCGGATTAAGAATCTTTAGGCCCCTAGACATTAGGCAACCCAAGCTATGAGGCCCCTTAAGGTCTCCGCCTTCTCCCTCCAAAACCACCTCGATTAACCCATCCATCTCCATCCTCCATCTGCAGTTTTAAGTTCAATCTCTTCTCTCTGTGATGATTTACTAACAGCGTTAATCCGTTCTAAAATATTGCCCAAAACAAACACTTAGCATCTTAAACTGTTTTATCCTTTTCATTAGTGTTTTCAGCAAGAGACTGCACAGGAGATTTAAAGACGTTGTAGCCTCTAGACAAAGCTCTTGTTGCGTCAGTCCTTGCACTCCATCTTATGCTGCTTGTTCTTTTAATGACTAGATTGTGGTGAATGGGATCGCTTAGTGAAGTTTCATTTAAGCATTTGATCATAACTTTCCAACGGTGGGTAGAGGCTGAAAAAATGTTGTACGCGGACTGAACAAACTCAAAATACGATATTACTCCAACGCAACTTTCAGCAGCACTTACTCCAATTAAATTAAGCGAGTGTGCAGGAAAAGAAAGAATGTAAATTGCAAGTTAATTAATCTTAGATAAATGAGCCTGGATACCATTATATTATTTACCTAACATGTTTGCTGAATGATTGTCTCCTCATGTCGTTTACATCAATGCCCCAGTCGGTTTAAACGATTAAAACAGCATAAAAAAGATTTTCTCCAGTATCGCTACTTATGGGTATGAGTGTTAGAAAACCTTCATACACTTTACCATCAGCTGGATTTAGATATCTTAATAAATAGTCAACTGGTCAATATGAGACAAATCTGGTATTGAATCGACACTTAAGGAGTAGTATTTGGCTTCCTTCTTTAACAATTGTATTCAAAACGTGTTTTCTCATTACTTCTACCCAGATATTTGAAGATAAGTAAGAAGGCTTTCCAGTACCGTTATTGCCATACTTAGCTTAAAGAGGATCGTACTCTGTAAGTAGCTCTAATATGATTAACTAGTTCCCATTATTTTGTGAACGAAAGATCTCTGTATCACTTCTAAATGTTAATCCGCGAAAAGATAAAACAAGAATCCAGTAACCTCGTTCTTGATCAAATTAAATTTCCAAAGAGTTGTCAATTCGACCACGAAGGCGCTGCTTGTCGATGAGTGTTCGCCAAATGTTAGCCATGTTCGCCAAAAAGTATACATGGAAAGCAGTAAACATTTTCATTTGAGGAAGAGTACGTTAGCCAATCTCTTTTAAATTTTGTTACACTGATATATTTTCTAAAAACCTTAGATTGTGTAAAAATCTTGTGTAATGCCCTCAAAATTTCTTTTTGGTGCTGAAAAGCTTCCATCAAGATTTTTTCATTCTGAAGAACCTTTCCCAATCCAAAATTTCCATATTTCTTCAGTTATGGTATTCCATAATCCTACGTTGTTTCCGAATTCTGGGCCCAATTTACCTGTAACTTCAATTTCTAACTTAGCTTAGTTTTTGGTTCTTTTCTTGAGCTGGAATATAACTGACATTGTATGTTTTTTTCATCTTCTTCAGTTACGGAAGCGATGTTTTCCTCAGCTTTTTCTATTTCATCACGTGCTTTTTCATTGGTGGCTTCACTAGCTGTGGATTTCCGTGTGAAACCGAGTTTATGGTATTGGGCGATATTTGAATTTTTCAATATATGTGATTTATAGTTTTCATTTAATTATAATTATTATTTTTTCGTTTTAGGGCTACCAGGCACGAGGCCCCATTTAGGGTCGAGGCCTCTAGGCAACCGCCTACTTTGCCTAATGGTTAATCCGGCACTGGATCCGAACAAAATGTTAATGTATAGGGTATAAACGAGCATACACTAAGCAGAAAAAAAGGGACAGTCACTTTACTAGAATGACGGACAAAAAAATTGTTGCCTGATTTGAATATGAATATCTACATAAAATATTTGCCAGTTTTATAATTGTATAGGAAGCTCGCTTATATAGATTGTCTTATTTTTCTTTCTTTCATATTCTTATTTCAATAAGTATAACTTTTACGTATTTTTCTCTTAAAATATCGTGGCAATAATCGTACTGACAGTTTAAAGATGCTAAAACTTTAAGAGGCTCTTAAAATTAATTCTTTAGCTACTTTTTTACGTATACACTAGCAATTATTTGTATATAGGTGCTTCTCTAATATTACAGTAATATTGAGCCATTAATTTGGGAGTTTCTTGTTAAATGGGTCCCAATATAGGTAGTAACTATTCTTCTATGTTCATTTGGAGGGAATGTAAAAATGGTACTACAAAACAAGTATTAAGATATCTTATGCAACTAATTTTATAGCTATGTAAATAAATATAAACATATATAGTTCAAATAATTCTAAATAGTGTTAAGACAGAATTTTTTATATAATACTACTCCGATAAAACCGTATTAAACGCAAAAAATCTCTGCAAAAGGGATGCTATAAGTACGAGAACAATCAGAAGAGATAAGACTAAAAGTAAACACGCGTAAAACAAAATATTTCTGATAACCCAGGAACAAATCATTAACACAGCAACATACATATTAACGTACCTACTTACGGCAGACAATGAGAATGAAAAATCGGAATACTTAAGCAATGGTTACTTTCACTTGTGATATATGGAATAGAAAATTAGACACGCATAGAAAATTGTTCATAAACTCAGTAATACATGGAAGAAGCAATACCAGGTATAATCTGCACCATTCTCAATGGCGTTATAAATCTTCGTGTGTTTGCTGAGTTTACTATTGCCTACCATGTTTGTCGGTCCTATGCCATTATTTCCCATTATCTCACTCCCATATTCTCCAGGTCCTCTCCTACTGCATCGTTCCACCTTTTTTTAGGGCATAAACACATTGTTTACAAGGCTATTGCCATTATTGCATATAACATCTGTTCCTCCTAGTCTATTGGCCTTTATATACTTACCTCAGTAAATTTTCCTCTTGGAGAAATTTTAACTCTATATGTCTGCGCCTCCATTCGCTTGCCACGCTATCTATGCAAGGACCATATATAATTCGAAGGATTCACTAGCAATTCATTTATTACATTTTTTATTAGCGTTTAAGTTTCACTGGCATACGCGACTGCTGGTCGTGTTATGTTTTTGTATATTGTAATTCTTGCACTATATGAGCGAAGTTTTAACCTTATTAGATGTTGCATTGCAAAGAAAGTTTCCCACCATTAGTCGCGTTTCAACTTCTTGTTCTACTTTGTTGTCATTTCTTATTGTTGCTCCTAGATCTTTAAAAGCTTTAACCACTGAAACGTCATGATCGTCTATAGTAACATTTTACCTCATTCGCAACCGTTCTTGTTTTGAAATGACCATGTATTTTGTTTTGTCTTCATTTCCCTTTAGACCGATATTTAATGCAGCTTCTTCAAATGTCAATAAAATATCCGTCTTCACTAATGTTGATTGTCGCACTATTTACATCCACATCTTCCGCAAAGACGAGAAAGGTCCTTGCTCCCCGAGTAGCTATGTTTGGTTTAATTTTCGGATTTGTTTTAAGGTCTGTTTTTGTTTGTTTTAGTATCTGTTTTAAGTGCACAACTACCAAGTAATGTTATCTACATCATAATTGATAAAAAATTGTAATAAATATGTATAATTTCTTATATAACAAAATCAAAAGTTGATAAGGAAAGATTTACCATACTTTTGCATAATTGTTTATTACTAATAAATGCATTTCTTATTCACTTTTTTTAAACCAAGTTGAAAATATAGCTCATGCTCTCTCATTTTACACATGTGGAATGGTTCTAACGTCATTTTCTTCTGACTTATGTTATTGCAAAAAAATGCTCTCTGGTTTAAACAATTTGAATAAAATTTAAGCAATTGAATGAATCGCTTTGAAATTTTTATCACATATTAAGCACCAAAGAACCCTTATTTGACAAAAATTTCAAAGCTGTACACTAATTTTTATAACAGTTATTGCGAAAATAATTTTTTTATGCAATTCCGAATTTTTTTTCGCAATTATATTAATAATAAATGAGTATATCAAACTTTGTAATACGTCATTTTAAAGCTTTCTCCATAATCTCGATGTATTGGTACAATAATACTGCCGTAGTTTTGTTCGATATTATTTTTTGTCGCCAGTTGTTCAATGAATTTTACCTTATAAGTTCTTGATCGCTTTTTCTAATTAACTTTCTAACTAAAAGAATAAATTTTTTGTTAAGACCAAAGCATTTATTGTTTTAAGTATTTTTATGGCATTCAATCAATTTAATCGACGATATATGAAAATTTCAGAGCAAAAGAAGTCCTGTAATAAGATGGCATGGTGATATTCGAAAAGGTATACTGGATTATAGAAGTCCAGAACAGAGGTAAATGAAAGGAGTTAAAATAGGTATGTCTAAATATGTACGGAAAGTACGAAAAGAAAAATATTCGTCTGCTTTGGGTAGGACTTGTCATTTTTGATATTAAACTTAAGAGTTAAGTTTAGAAATAATTCTGTCTTAAGTATAGTTTTTTAATAATTCTGTCTTAAGAATAATCTAGAAAAGACAATTTTTTTGAGCCATTATATACTTACCAACGGTTTAACTGTGGAAAAACTAACATAATTAATTCAACCTTTCTAGATTATTCTCAATCGCAAGAAAAAAAGAACAATACTGTAACACAAAGTTATCATTACGTATTAATGTATGTTACAAATACTCTACTGATGTAAATATTTATTTTATGTCATTTTATACTTCGAAAAATCGAACTGCAAGTAATTGGGCAACTTGTTGCTTTTCTTCTGTTCGATCAACTTGTTCTTGGCTTTTTCCTTGAATTCATATAGATCTCGTAGGCTGGTGTCGTCTAAATTTGACTCCAATACTTTTCTGATGAAGTTATGTCCTTGGATCGCTGTTGCTGTAGGACTCATGCTTTCTCGGGCCGTTGCCAGGAGTTCTGGGTGCTCATTGAGGGTGTCTGATAGTGATGCTATAAGAACATCTGCAAACAATGTTACCCTTAGTTTATTTTATTATTAGACTAAAATAATATAAATAGTTAATAAATAAGTATACTCTTTGACAGTGCCGGCGCTAGGGTATAAGGTGCCCGCCTGCAAAACTAGCACAGGCGCCCTCCCTCCCTCATCATACACACAGATACTCGTACAACCCCAACCTCGGGGACATTATGTGTGCTCTAATGGAACAGTGAGATCTACATGTTCGAAGATCAAACCGGTCACACTGCGTAACCTGGAGTGGTACCTCTCTGACAGCCCATAACCTGAAGTGGTGTCTATCTGACTTCCCAAGCTATACCATCACCCCTCTCCATCGCAGTACATAACGAATGAGGAGGCTTTGTACTGAACGCTACCTTGGATGCGCTAGAGAATGGGACGTCTTCTGTATTACTTTATGTGGTTAAGCCACCTGATTTAAGGGGTAGCTAGAAGAGCTTTTTACCTATTAATGACTTGATTTTACTTGTGTCATAAATGTGTGTTACGGGCAGCGAGGCACCGACTTAAGTCGGTGTCCCGCTATCAGATAGCGGCTATCTGCAAATGTCCCCGAAAATAAAGTTCGGCTACAGTTTTATTGGACCCATCATCTGACAAAACAACTTAACTTTAACTTTTTTAAGAAATTGGATAAGAGAACTAAGATCATTTTTTTGTTATTTCTACTTTTCGGCTTTTCTTTTCCGATTTGAGCCCCAGAATTTTTTTTGAATCCATTTTTATTTAAATTTAATCAAATAAAAATAATAACTTTAAAACCTCAAGATTATGATTCTGCAAAAATGTGAAACCGTAATTTAATAATACTGCTTGCCAGCAAACTTGTTTGGTTGAAGTATGATATCTTTGACCATCATCATTCTCTCTTTGCCTTATCCCTATGCGGGGTCGGCTTTCCTAATTGCATTTCTCCACACAATTCTATCTTGGGTCATATCAATGTTAATCCCCTTTACCAACATATCCTGCCGTATCGCCTCCCCCCAGGTCTTCTTTGGTCTTCCTCTCCTACTCCTTCCAGGAATCTGCACTTCAGCTATTCTTCGTATTGGGTGATTAACGTCTCGACGTTGAACATGACCAAACCATCTTAACCTATGCTCTCTCATTTTGGCATCAATTGGTGCCACACCTAGACTTCCCCTAATATACTCATTTCTAATTTTATCCTTCTTTGTCACTCCACTCATCCATCTAAGCATTCTCATTTCCGCCACATGCATTCGTTGTTCCTCTTCCTTTTTCACTGCCCAACATTCAGTTCCGTACATCATAGCCGGTCTTATGGCTGTTTTATAGAATTTTCCCTTCAGCTTCATTGGAATTTTTCTGTCACACAACACACCACTCGCTTCTTTCCACTTCATCCATCCAGCCCTAATTCTACTGCATGCATCTCTATCTATTTCTCCATTACTCTGTAATACCGATCCTAGGTACTTAAAACTATTGCTTTTCACAATAATTTCACCATCCAAGGATACCATTTTATTTGTAGTAGCTCCATCTTTAAATGAACATTCCAAATACTCTGTTTTTGTCCTACTAAGTTTTAAACCTTTTTCCTCCAGAGCTTGTCTCCACTGTTCCAGTTTTTGTTCTAAGTCTCTTTCACTATTTCCTACTAACACGACATCATCAGCATACATTAAGCACCATGGAATGTTACCCTGTAGTTTCGCTGTTATCTGGTCCAAAACTAATGAGAATAAATACGGATTAAGCACAGAGCCTTGGTGCAATCCTACTTTCACATGAAATTTATCAGTCTCTCCCACACCTGTGCTAACACTAGTCACTACTCCCTCATATATATCCCTCACAATCTTTACATATTCACCAGGGACTCCTTTCTTATTGAGTGCCCACCACAGAATCTCTCGAGGAACTCTATCATATGCTTTCTCAAGATCAATGAATACCATATGAGCGTTTGTTTCTTTACTCCTGTATTTTTCCATCAACTGTCTTATAATGAAAATTGCATCTGTTGTTGATCTACCCTGCATAAAGCCAAATTGATTCTCGGATATTTCGGTCTTTTCACGTATCCGTCTGTCAATTACTCTTTCCCATATTTTCATGGTGTGGCTAAGCAGTTTTATAGTCCTGTAGTTTGTACATTGTTGTATATCTCCCTTGTTTTTGTAAACAGGTACCAGTATACTGCTTCTCCATTCGTCTGGCATTTGTCCGATTTCCATAATTCTATTGTAGTGTGATTAGTGTAATTACTTCTAATTACAATAAAACTAGCGGTTCGTAATTTATATACGACTTTATTTATATAAGTTACAGACGAATTTATCTTATACACTAAACTTATTTACAAAATATGCCCGTATTTATACCCAGTTGTTATTCTGGAACAATCGACTCCCATCTCGAGCTATCGGCTTGTTCCGCCTACGTGACGTACCTTCCAGAATTCTCCGGCGAGGCCTAGCACATCCGATTACGTCATTCTCGAGGTGTTTACTGTTATACGGGGATCGGCCAAGATTTCTCTTCCGCTACACTATTAAATAGAACTGCTAGCTACCTTGTTCCTGTCTCTCCCAATGCTCTTCATACTTCCCCAGGAATATCATCTGGTCCTACCGCTTTTCCTTTCTTTATTTTTTGAAGCGCTTGAGCCACTTCCTCGTTGGTTATTTTGGTGACCATTGCTGCTACTGTCTCCGTTGACTCTACAGGCTGGCTGTCAAATTCTTCATTTAATAAGCTGTCAAAGTACTTTCTTCATCTCTTTTTAACATCCCTTTCGTGAACTAGAATTTTATTATTTTCATCTCGGATACATCTAATCTGATTTAAATCTTTTGCTTTCTTTGCTCTCTGTTTGGCTATTTTATATATCTTCGTTTCGCCTTCCCTGGTATCAAGTTCATCGTATAGGTTTGAATACGCTTCTGCTTTGGCTTTTGCTACTGCTACTTTCGCTTCCTTTTTAGCTACCATATACTTTTGAAGATCTGTGTCGGATCTGGTTTCTTCCCACTTTTTATATAATTTTCTCTTCTCTTTTATTTTTCCTTGTACTTCGTTTGACCACCACCAAGTCTCTTTATCCTCAAACTTTTTTCCTGACGTTTTCCCAAGTATTTCAATAGCAGTCTCTCTAATACTACTGGCCATTTTTCTCCAAATTGTATTAGGGCTTCCTTTCATGTTCCAACATATTTTTTCTACTATTCTTCTCCTGAATAGACCTTCTTTCTCATCTTTCAGCAGCCACCACTTGATTTTTTGTGGTCCTCTCCGATATTTTTGTTTAGTTTCGCTTTTTACTTCGATGTCCAGAACAAGCAGCTTATGTTGTTGGCTTACTGTCTCACTAACTATTACCTTGCAGTCCTTGCATTCACGTATGTCTTCTTTCCTTATCATGAAGTAGTCTATTTGGGATTGATGTTGTCCACTTTTGTAGGTGATAAGTTGAGTTTCTCTCTTTTTAAAGAATGTGTTAACAATCGCCATATCCAATGCTGTTGCTAATTCAAGCATGTCATCTCCAGCTTCATTTTTAGTTCCAAAGCCTAATCCCCCATGTATTGTTTCATATCCTGTCTTGGTTTGGCCCACATGTGCATTGAAATCACCTCCTATTATAACTTTCTCCTCTGCTGGAATATCACTCAGTACGTCTCCTAATTGATCATAGAAAGCTCTTCTTTCATTCTCACCCAGACCTGTTTGGGGAGCATACACACACACACACACACAACATTCAATACCTCTTTATCAATTACAAATTTCACTGACATCATTCTATCACTCGTTCTTACAACTTCTACTACGTTATCTTTCATTTCACTATCAGCAATTATACCAACTCCATTTCTAGTGTTACTACTCCCTACATACCACAATTTGTATCCTTCACCTAGTTCTTTCGCCCGTTGTGCTTTCCACCTAGTTTCTTGAATACTAGCAATTTGAACTCTTCTTCGTTTGAGCTCATCCACTAACTCCAGACTCTTACCTGTAAGACTACCAAGATTCCACGACCCTATCCTGATTTTTCTAACCTGCAATGGTGTTCCCCCTGAGATAGTCCTCACCCGGAAATCCGAACGGAGGCTCATTTTACTTCCGGCACATTTTACCTCAGGAGATGCCATCATTTCAGTATAAGTTTTTTTTTTGTATCATTGGAGAAGGTCTTTTCATTATTATGGCCTGAAAAGATTTTGTTTGGATATTTGATGCCTGAATGCCTTTTCTATCAGCACCATACCCTGCCCTGCACGTTTGGCCAATACACCACCAATGCAACCAAAGTGCAGTATTACCCCACACCCGCCTGCATTTTTCTGTATAGGCCAGTATCCCTACTGTAAGGACTGCCCTATAAGCCAATGTATTGTTGCCCGTATCCCGCCGCTAGGAGGCACGTACTTTGGTTATTTCGGGATACAAGTATGATATCTTTGACAAATAAGTTATATTACTACATGGTAACAATTCTATCCGGCATTGCATATTTTTGTATATTTTACATGTGTGATATGCAAAACTAACACAGATTAGGGTATTATGGCGAATTTTATCCATATTTCAAAAATTAATTTTTCATTTTAGTATTTTGCATAACACCAGCAGAAAAAAAGCTCATTCTGGCGCCCCCCCCCCCCCAAACAGGGGCGCCCGCCTGCAGTGCATCTCTGCAGGCCAGTTATCGCCGGCCCTGCTTTTTGACGATTATATGCTTATACGATTCTAGAAATAATACTCATTTAAAGGACACCTCACACTTGCGCTTTGAGGTTTGAGGGGCGCCAAAATGAGCTTTTATCTTTTGGTGTTATACAAAAAACTAATTAAAAAAAAACTGAAGGGCGCCTATGCTAGTTTTGCAGGCGAGCACTTTATACCCTAGCGCCGGGACTGGCTACCGACGTATGTTGAGGGACTTATATATACACCACACAACTAGTATAACTAATCTCCAAAATCCAGAGGCTAAGAAAAGACAAAGAAATAATTAACACCGTAAAGAACAGAAAATCGGCTTACTTCGGCCACATTATGCGTAATGAAAAATACCGACTGCTACAGTTGATTCTACAAGGCAAGATTGAGGGCAGGAGAGGCCCTGGACGAAGACCTATATCCTGGCTGGCCAGTCTTAGGAAGTGGACTGTAAATACATAAGTGCCAGAAGATAGGCACTTTAAGAAGAAGATTCGTCTCGAAACTACTATAATTTCATATCATTGCGCAACTCTGAATATTGATTAATAACGGAGTAAATTGACACAAATAAACCTAGCATCAAATGAGTATGTACGTGAGTTAGGAAAGAGATTTTGTGAATCAGAAGTTTATAGATCTTTCTACAGGTGTTAAGGTATGTTATCTTATAGATAATAAATGACAACGCACTTCCAGTAACTCACCGCAAAATGAGGGTCAGCCTCACGTTGGGTTAAGCTGTTTTCAATAGCGAGTCGACCAATAGTATTTAATGACAGTTTTATGGACTTCAAAAATGTGAGTTTTATAAACTTTAATTACAATTTACAC
The DNA here is from genome assembly GCF_917563875.1 of Diabrotica virgifera virgifera. Taxonomy (NCBI): domain Eukaryota; kingdom Metazoa; phylum Arthropoda; class Insecta; order Coleoptera; family Chrysomelidae; genus Diabrotica; species Diabrotica virgifera. The sequence continues at coordinate 44,317,813 of NC_065444.1, forward strand.
CGTTATTTATCAAAACTTAGAGTTGACGCAATGATATGAAATGATTGTAATGTCGAGACGAATCTATTCATGTAAATTTTATTGTATTTGAGTGACATTATATTTTCCATAAGATGAGTGCGGTGTCCTTTAAATTTTGTCCTTATTTAGCCTCGTTATAAACAAATTGTTCTTACCAAGTACTTTCTTTTCTAAAGCTCGTGATATGTGTCCCTGTTCTGCTTCTGTTTCTAGAAAACTCGTAAATTTTTGTAGTGCCTGTTGAGCTTCGGCGCTTCCTCTTGTTAAGCTTTGTGTAAACATAACTTTAGCAAGTTGGTAGATAACTTCTTCCAGGGAGTACTCAGTGTAGAGAAAATCTGCAACTCTAAGACGTTCTAGGAGTTCGTCATAATCTTCTTCTGATGTTTTTTCTGATCTTGTGGCATCTGTAATAATAAATTCTATTGTGTATATTAATGGTAAAGATTCGCTTTTCTGAGACACAACTATCTAGTGACTTTAGTAATTCCTTTTTTGGGAAGTTCAGTTGCTAGACGTGACTGGAAATTGCTATACAACCAAACATACCTGCTATTATCCAATATTATTAATAGTAAACGGACATAAATAACATAAACCTTACCCCAATCAATAATTATTTCTTTACACCTTTATAATATATTGATAACTAATGAGAAAATTATTTATTGTACAAAATAAAAATATTTTGTAGTAATAAACTCCACAAAATACACTCCCACTATTTCTAATAATTCTTCTTTTTTTTTTTTCAATGAAAGATTAAGTTGATTTGAGAAGTTAATATTGCGAGGTAGGAATTTTTGTGTTGTATGTTTCCTATTCCGAATGTGTCAAAGTGAATCTCGACAGAGCGAATTCAGTATATACCTATTTTATATGACATTATGTGGTAAGCACCTTTTTTTTTCAAAAATGAGTTATAAACACAGAGTTAGCACTTTTAACCTAATCTTTGTTGTGTACAAATGTGGTAACAGCTAGCACCTCATAGCGGTTAAAATTAGCTAACAGTCGACATATGGTATATAACTTAACTAAAAATGAAAAGTGTATAATATACAATCGGTGCATGTGCTCTTACCACATTATAATTCTTGAACGTTACTGTACAAAATGTGGTATGTGACTACATACCACATAGTCACATACCACATTTGGCAACCAGGATCTGTAAACACTGGTGCGTATCACCAGTTGTGTTTGAGACGTCCGTGAATTGATAAAGCGTGTGTTTGTGGGTAATTTTAAAGGAATCTGACAGAAATACAGTAGCCGCGGCCATGTTTTAGTTGAACTTAAATAATAATTAACTTCTGGTAGTAATTAGAATAAATAAATTTGTTACAAACATAACATTTAAATATGTTGCCTAATTTGATGCGTTCCACATAAACCATTGGTGTTCCATACGGCGTTTTTAAATATTTGAGCCATAATTTATTGGATTTAGTGTCTTTTTGCACTAGGTCTCTCAAATGCCTAATTTCCTTTGTTAGTTCGAGGATTGCTTGCTGTTGCTTTTTTTATTTGCTGTTGAAGTTGAACGTTTTTTGCATGACATAGTTAATTTGCTGTTGAAGGAGTATCTTGAATTGGTTTTATTTATTTGTTGACTGACGTAATAACTCTATTCTGTTTATATTTTGTACTTGATTTTGATTTGAGGCGACTTGTGCATATGATTTGACCTCTACTGGGGTGTGACCTGCTTATAATGTTTTGTGATTCTTGTTCCTATACTTTTGGTCTTTCCACCTGACATTGTACGGCCACACCATTATTGGAGGGATATCTTCTATTTAAAATTTCAAGGTACCTACCTATTCTTGACAATCTTTATACTTTGCACGATATGCTCCACCATATAATACACATTTTGCTGGATTGCCATCCTCCTTTTTCTTTTTGCAGGTAGGTACTGTAGTCCTGATGTTTAGAACATTTCATGCAGCGAATTTCATGCAGCGAAGTTTCCGATTTCACAATAAGAAAAAGCGTAAGTAACAGACTTAGTACCGGAATAAGCAATGCCTGTTTTAATTATACGCTGCTCATTAGACAATTAGTAAGATTATGACTCGTAAGTTGTTTTCAATACAAACATTATATTGAGCATGATGTAAATTGCTCTTTAAAGTTATTATTTTGTTTTTTTTTATTTTGTAAAAATGAAGTTTATTTTGGATGTAATATTTCGTTTTAAATGACGCAAACACCACTTTGGTTATTTTTATTGCATATAAAATTTAAACTGAATGTAATTTCATGTTCCATTCAGTATAATGGCAATAAAACCTTAAAAATTTATATACGTGCAATGTGAGAACATTATAATAGAGTTGAAATACCCTTAGAGAAAATTTACCGGAGTGGAAAATGAAGTGTTCATAAAAGTCAAAATGATATTGATCAGAATATTTTAATCATATCGTCGGGTTACAAGCAAAATACATTAAGTCAGTTTTTGTCATTTTTGACTTAATTACATATTTATATTACAATTTGTTTAGTTTATGTACTATGGTAGGGAAGCAAAGTATGCTAAATTTGCAGTCACTCCAGCGTTATGGGGACCTATTGGGTTGTGATTATTAGGTCCTAAAATCAAAAAAAGTTAAGTAAAATTTTTTATTTTAGTGGGAGCTTGCCATTTTTTAATTTAATTTTTTTGTTTTTTTAAAACCTCTGTCAATTTTTTAACTTTTATCTCAGTTAATTAGGTTATACTTAATTTTAGGGCTTTTAAACACTGATGATGGATTTCTTAATTCGAAAACGTTTTGTATTGTGACCCTTAATTAGGGTATTTTAAAATATATCTTTTACAAAAACCTGGTATTTTTGTGATTCATGGTATACAGCCAGCTACAGGAAGTTTATTTTCCTCGTGGATTTTTTAATTTAATTTTCCATTTCCAAGAATCGTTTTTTCCGATTACAGCGCCGATTATAGTATACTATCCAGAATTCGAACAAATGTCTCGAATAAAAGTTGCTTATTTTTACGTAAAGAATCCAAATCTGCAATAAAAGTTTGGGGGTTCTATTTAAGATTTTAAAGTAACCGCCCACCCCACGTCCGTGGGGGGCCGTGATTGGTACCATTAGGTCGATTTTTCAAAAACATTTTGAAAGTATATTTTGCAGTTTTTTGATCTGATGTTCATTTTGCGAAATATCGCGGGGTTTGTATTTAAAATTTTAAATTTACCCCCCAACCCTCTCCGTTAGTCATGTTTAGTATCATTCGATAGATTTTTGAAAAATATTGAAGATGTATCTTTTAGTTTTTCGATCTGACGTTCATTTCGCGAGATATTCGCTTTATTTTGTGAAACTTTTTGACTCACCCATTTCCTTACGCCCCGCTCAAATCGTCAGATTTTTGAAATATACACTTTTTGCATGTACTTAACTTACCTTATCTTAATCTGACAATTTCGAGTATTTTTAAGGAAATAATTTTTTTTCGGCCCCGCCTTAACGAACTTCCCTGTGTTAAGAGCCAATATATGGTAGAGGTACATACATCTGCAGGGTACCAGGTTTCTCCCCCTATGATATTCTGACACGATCGAGTAACTGCAAAAATCCCCGCTTGGGCTCCCCTACAGTAAAATCCCCTAAGTATTTTTTCATCCTTGACAACACAAAACATTAAAATTCTACATTCACTAAAACGATTTTTTTTTCAGACAAAATCAATTAGTGACTTAGTGGAATTTGCTGAAGGCAATTATTTGACATACTGGATTATATTAGTTAAATTTGGTTTTAAAATTCCCGTTAAAAAGGATTTAGTACAAGTTTCAGCTTGGGAGTAAATGCGGAGGATTGTACCAGTGGCGCACCCAGGGGGGTTTTGGGGGTTGAAACCCCTCCCAGGGCAGATAAAAAAATATAAAGGATAGTAGGAAAATGTAATTGTCTTTCAGAAACAATACAAAAAAATTTCGGTGTCCAAGCGAAGCTAGGACAAATTAAATAATCCCGGACAAAAAAATCTCCACAAATTATCCCTGGACAAAAAATCCCCAGACAAAACATCCCCGGACAAATAATCCCCGGACAAAAAATCCCGGACAAATAATCCCCACAATTTTTTTAGAAAACATATCCCCACAAAAAAATCCCGGACAAAAAATCCCCAAGAAATATTTGCTGCCGAATAGTTCTCTAAAAATTTTCCCGTGAATGCAATCGACTTAAATGTTTTTCAGTGCGTGAGAGCTATAGCAATCGTCATGAAACTGCTTTTCGGCACGAAAATAATGATTAGCAATTAAGATTAAGCATGAATTGTAATTTCGATTTCCAAATTTCGAATTTCAATTCCATGCCGAAAACTTCAAATTTTACATGACAAACGAGTGTGAGTTTTTTCAAAAATCGTGGAAGATATGAGGAATGCGCTAAGACTGTGGGAACCATTTTGTAATTATTCAATTAAATCTTTTACTCACTCTGCTTTGAATAACTATATGTTCAAAACATTGCCTATTCGTGATGAGAACTGCTGGTCCTGAACACGATAAGCTTGATTGTAATGCAAAAAACCTGTTACTTTTTGTAAATTTAACGTCAAAAATAATTAGTTATTATCATCATCAATCGCGTTATAACTCTTCGAGTGTCCTTGCGAGTGGTTTACCATTGCCTTCCATGTGTCGGTGCTATGCCACTATTTTCCATTGTCTCACTCCCATTTTCTCCAGATCTTCTCTGACTACATCTTTCCACCTTTTTCTAGGCCGTCCTACAGACTTTCTACCATCTCTCCTCTCCCCGAGCAGCTGTGTCTGGTTTGATTTTTGGATAAATTTTTCGCATGGCATATTCTAAGGGCAGGTTAGACAACAATGGGGACAACGGATCTCCCTGTCTCAGTCTAGAATTTACGCAGAAAGCATTTGATATTACCCCAGCTCTTCTAACTTGTGCAAAGAAGTTACTTACACACATTTGCGTTACCGCAGTTAGTTCCTTGGGTACGCCCAGCTCGACCATTGTATTCTATAGTATAGGATAATTAATTGAATCATAAGCCTGTTTCAAATCTATAAAGATCTGATGCACGTCTTGATTATACTCCCAATCGTTTCCATCATTTGCCCAATAGTAAATATTTGATCAACGATCGATCTTCGGGGCCTGAAATCACACTGGTAGTCACCAACTATTTCTTCGGCGTATGGTTGTAATCTTTTTAGTAATACATAACGAAAAATGTTTAGTCATCGGTTTCAATTCACTGCAAGCAACATTTCAGAAATCTGCTTCGAAAGCTATGTCAAAACCTGTGTTCTGTGTTTTCATAACAAAGCTAAACATTCTTAATAGCGCAAAAATTTTTCATGGATGCACACAGATAATAGGCAATGTTTTGAATTTAGTTATTCAAGGCAGAGTGAGCAAAAGATTTAAGCGAATAATTACAACATGATTCCCAGAGCCTTAGCTCATTCCCCATATCTTCCACGATTTTTGAAAAAACTCACACTCGTTTGTCATGTAAAATTTGAAGTTTTCGGCATGTAAGTAATTGGAATTCGAAATTTGGTAATCGAAATTACAATAATTCATGCTTAATCATTATTGTCGTGCAGAAAAGCGGTTTTATGGCCATTGCTATAACTCTTATGCACTGAGGCTGAAAAACATTTGAGTCGATTGCGTTCACGGGAAAACTTTTAGAGAACTATTTGGTAGCAAATATTTCATGGGGATATTTGTGGGTATATTTTGTCGAAAAAAATTTGTGGGGATTATTTGTCCGGGATTTTTTGCCCCGGGATTATTTGTCCGGGGATTTTTTGTCTGGGGATTTTTTGTCCAGGGATAATTTGTGGGGATTTTTTGTCAGGGATTATTTCTCTGAACCCCGCCCAAGCCAACCTCCCCTAGAGGAAAATTCTTGGTGCGCCACTTGATTCTACTGAATTATGTCGTACTTACTGGAATTTAGAATTTAACAGGCAAAGAGATTGTATATTAATAAACGTTTTGTTTAAAGATGTGACAACACGTAGACCTAGAAAGGACAATGACAGCAAACAAAGAAATACTGTAAAAAACTACTTTTTAAGTATTAATAATAAGTTCCAAGTATGCCAAAAGTTTTTCTGTGCAACACTTCAAATTTACCAATCATCAATGCATTTCAACTTAAAAGTCAGAGTGGGGAATATGGAGGTGAAGAAAATCGAGGTAACCATATTCCGTGCAACAAAATGTCTGAAGAAATTAGATTAAGAGTGAAAAATCATATTGAAAGTTTTCCTAAGAAAGTCACTATACAAGGAAGTCAACAAAAAGACTCTATCTGAATAAAAATCTGAATGTAAAAAAGATGCATGGTCTCTTTTTAGAAGATTGCCAAAGAAATAATATGCTAAAAGTAAGCCTCATTACTTACGGACGAATCTTCTGTAAGGAATATAATTTTTCATTTTTAAAACCAAACAAAGATCAATGTATGACTTGTAGCGAATATCAAAAGGCAGCTCCAGAGGAGAGGAGAAAGCTGGAACAAAAGTATCAGATGTATTTAGAAAGAAAAAACGTTGTATTTAAACTGCCGTCAAACGGTTGTACACTATAATGCTGTTAACAGCTATGACGTCATTCTTATGATGCGCTTGACGGCATTTTCTTCGGCTGCCGTTCGCTTGGAGGCTGACCATCTTAGCAATGAATACACACTCAAATTAGTCTTTATTTATTGTAAATCCTGTTGTAAACTAAGAAAAAAAATTAATTATAGAAATTTAATCCTTTATTTGGAATGGAACCCTGAATTTATTTGGAAATGTTTTGGGGTTCCTTTTCTTTTTCTTTGGTAGTCCTATTGCTGTCAGGCCTTGCCCTTTTGGGCGTCCTCGTTTCTTTACTGCCACTGGAATTTTAACTGTCGACAAAGCAACATCGTTCACTTGAAGAGTTTGGTGGGTAATAGGAAGTTCATTTTCTGGACTTGACTCTTGTATATTCCCCTCCACATTATCTACCCTACTTATCTCTTGACGAACCACCTCACCACACAGCTTATTTTCACTTTCAAATAAAATTTAATCATTATTTTCAATAATAACTTGCGTGTCATTTTCAAATACAACTTCATCATTACTTTCAATAATAATTTGCGTGTCATTTTAAAATACAACTTCATCATTACTGTCAATAATAACTTGCGTGTCATTTTAGTCTGTAACATCTATAGGTGTAAGTAGAACAGCAGTATCATTAGCCCACAGTGTTTTGAGATTTTTTAATAGATTAAACCTTTGCTCAAATAACATGCCCGTACGTTGTGCTGCTAAATCTGCTAGTTCATTGCATGACAAAAGACATTTTTTTCTTCTTTGTGCATAGGAACTTGGTGGTCGATACCCTTGTGTGGTCAATGATATTTATAGACTTATTATCATTAGATTTACTTGGTAACTCATATTCTGTTGATTCGTTTTCTTCAATCAAAGTGGTTAATGTTCGTTGGTTATTTTTATAATAGTCCATTGTCCATCTATGATTTATGATCATTTTATCAAAAAGCTCTAGCTCGTCTCAATGCACAATATGCTTGCATGGTAAAATCATAGAATCATAGATTATACAGTTGCAGGAAGAAACAGAAGTATTTGTGGAACCCTGTTTGCAATCACCGCCTGCAAAAATTGTAATATCTCTGATTTGTTTAGAATTACGAATTTCTCTTCAAACATGCTTCGAGGCTTCACGTATGAGCAATGTAAAATATTTTTTTGCACGATTGATCATTTTAAACTGTTTGCCGTGACAGATTTTACGTCAGTAGGTGGCATTTACTAGCAACTCGACGGTAAGTAATCCAACTCGACGGTAAGTACTCCAACTCGACGGTAAGTAATTCACTTACCGTCGAGTTAAAAAATCTCTTAATTTTAATTTATTTTTTGAAAGAGTAAAGAAAACTAACGAATTATTTATATTATTAATATTGAAACTTATGGTACAATTTGTTAAATTATTTAATGAAATCCCACTTGTTTGGGCTGTGGTTTCATTTCTAACAGAAACTCCTGCAGAATCGCATACATTAGTAGTATTACTAGTATAGCACAATATTTTTTCGGCAAAATCTATTTTATTTTGAAGAGAATCTTCTACATAGCTTTCTGCCACTGTCGATGAACGCCAACCTCCATGACGCTTTAATCCGAGGACATCAACACCTTTATTAGCCAAAAGCATTGCTGATGTCCTCCTGAACGAATGGCCAGTATAGTTCTCGGGATTAGGCAAATTTAAGAATTTGGCAATTTGAGAAGGCCAGCCCCCGATTGTCCCTTTCCCTATTACTTGAGCACAATATTTTCCTTTGGCGTATCTTAAGAACAAATGATTTGATTTTACTTGTAATGGACGAAGTTTTATATACTTTTGCAGAATTTCTAAATATGGAATTTTATCGTCTGGTTTATTAACGACTGTAAAAGTACGCTGGATGTTCGTTTTTTTATTGGGTACTTTTACAATCATTAAACCATCGGTTTGTTGGATGTCATTCATAGTAATATTATATAATTCTTCTCTTCTACAGGCACCAGATATTCCCAATATCATTGCGACCTACAAATTATGAAAAAATCTTCATTAGAGTATTTCTTTTACCTAAACTAGCTTATATTACCTTGTGAACTAGAAATTCTTCATCCGGTGCTTCCATCAGAAATTTTTCAAATTGCTCCCGTGTAAAAATGCTCGCTTTCTTAGGCCTATAGCCAACATTTTTTCTCTTCAAATACGCGATCAAAGTTGAAAACTTGGAAATATCAATGCCATCATAAAGAAAAACGGTGGATTTAATCATTGAATATTCTGCCCAGAGGCTTCCAGGTGCTTTCAATTGCATATGTCTTTGAACTAAATATGCCAATAGAGTCTTTTCTTCGATTCTTAAATTCTTGCCTTCGCACCATTTTTTAAAACTTTGGTAGGTATTTTGATAACGGATTTTGGATTTTTCGGGAATAATTGCGGAACACCCTTCTTCCCAAGCCCGTTCAATTTCTTCAAATTCACTTTTGCTCATATTTTAATTTATAATAATCAAAATTGTACTTAAAATTATTGACAACTAAATAAAAACTCAATTCTCCATTGTTGTTATGCACCCTAGTTACTACCTAACAACCAAAGTATCTATCTTGATAAAATGAATGAAACTAGTCAATATGACGAAAATGTTTAATTTTATACAGTCAAAATCGTTTATAACGACACCGGCTATAACATACAATGGGATATAACAAACAAAATAATAGGTCCCGTAAAATGACATGTAAAAAAAGCATTTATATTGCTTATAACGAACAAATCAGTTAAAGCAAATATAGTTCTTGGAACACTAGCAGTCGAAATATTGGTTACAGCGTACATATCTGTACCTCGGAGAGATACAACATCCATTTTTTCAATTATGACCTTTTTACACACTATTAAACAGTTATAACAAATCCATGATTCAAATGAAAACAGATACAATGTCCTAATATAATATTGTTTCCACATCTCAATAAATAACTGTAGCAATAACACTTTTTGTTGAAAATAGTTTAAAATTGCTTTCGTGTAAAGTTATAAAAATGGGCATTGTATTTTATCTCTCCGAGGTACCGATATTACCACGAAATGAGAAGGAAGGTTTTATAATGTTTTATGGTTATGATGGTACATCCGGGCAGGGTCCACTTGTAAGTCCTAGACACTAGACTTCCTAGGTGGGTCCATTATCACAAAATTGTGTTTACATTATTTGGTCTTTTTAAAAATAAATAGTGTATGTATGCCTAGATTTTTATATTAAAACGATTTTGAGAGCCCGTACAAGTACAATAAACACATATGTTAAATGTTATGTGTAACATGTTATAACATATCATAAGTATCGATAAAGTTACACATTTTTGCATCATAAACTAACAACAAACTGACTGCTACCAGTGTTATATCGTTTATAGCAACCTGTTCATTATAACAGATAAAACCATTACAGAGAACACTGGTTACAACGTACAAAAACTACCAGTCCCCTGAAGTTCGTTATAAACGGTTTTGACTGTAATTTATAATGGTATCAATCGTGCAAAAACCGTAACCGATCTCAGACAATAATTGGAGTCGTCGCTCCGCTCCTCCTCCAAATAATTGTCTTCGATCGGTATAAAACCCTTACCGTTCTCCATACTTAATATACTATTTTCTTCATCAGAATCTTCCGGAAACATACCGACGGATTTCTTTAAAATACCATAAACTGCCTTATGATCTCTCTCTGTCTCTAAACTTGAAATAATTGTAAACAGGCTCTTCATAAACTGTTCCGAAGGACTAATTTTGATTATAACTGATTTTAATTTAGCGTTAATAGATTTCAGGTGGTTGTTTGTGTTATTTAAAAAATTGTTTTAAAAATTTTTTCCTAAATTCCACTCGTCCTTGGTATCGTGCCAGTTTTTCATGAAATACTTATACACGTTATAGGTAATAATGTGCCCAATAATCACACTTACCAGTCAGTCATGTTTTCCAAATTCAAACCTATTATTCCCACAATAATTAACAATTAGGTACAAATATAACGCTTGTAACTATATACTGAGATGGGCACTATAATAAAATAAGATAAGAGAATGGTTAACTCGTGCATTAACTCACCACGTGTATATGTCGTAGTCGTAGTTTGACATATACGTATATAAAAGTATATACATACAAGCAAAATACATTAATTTTTCAGTTTCAGGTAAAACACATTAAGTCATTGCAAGGTTAACAAAAATTAGTTTATTATATTTCTTTATTTATTAAATTTAATATTTTTTTAAAAAAAGATTTTTTTTTAAAACTTGTGTGAAGATACCTATACAGAGTGGAGATTTTAGTAAAAAAACTAACGCGGATCTTTAAATTATGAATAAGATGATGAGTAAAATTTGAAACTGCAATAACTCAAAAGCCACTTTTTTGACTTGACGTTTTGCTTGTAACCCGACGATATACTATTAAATTTTGTGATAACTTGTAGAAAATATCTCATTTCTTCTATAAGCATTTTTTTTAAAGAAATATGAGAGATAATTTTATAGATACCTGTATTCTGCTAATGTAAAGTATGGCCGAATTAATAATTATTTTTTCTTAATTTTAGAAAAAACATACTTGTTATTGTACTAGTTATGAATATTGTTTTTTATTTGGAATTCGAATGCCAACTTTGTTTTTATAAAACTGCAAAAGTGTTTTCTAGAGAAAAAGACTGAAACTTACAATGAAAATGGGATAATTACATATTAAAAAAATATAAAACAGAATATAAACACAACTAAAGGAGAACAAAGGGAGACGACCCAAGTAAATAAAGAAATCAGAAAAGATTTGAAACTTGAAGCATCCTCAAAGAAAATTAAAAACTAGAAAGAGTATATAAATAAAATAATTTAATTAAAAAACAAACACGGTGAAATGATAACAAACAGGACTGAGTTGTTAAAAACTGTGGAAGATTTTTATCAAAAACTATATACTCTGGACTAATTAGCAAAATACAAGGAAAAGCTATTTACTAGCAATTTTATTGCGGGAATCGAATCTTAATATTGTATGTATTAATAATATATGTATGCAAAGTTCGCAGATAGTGTGCTACTTTTTTTATAAACAAAATGGCGCCCGAAAATCGTGTTTTTTTCAATTTTTGCTCTATAACTCCAAATATTTTAACTCTACACCAAAAACACTTTAATAAAAATTCACCGCAATTAAATTCTGCATAGAGACGTGCTTTTCACGATTCACTGCGAAGAAAACTTTCCCCGGAAAAAGCGGGTTTTTCCAAAAAAATCTTTAATTTTCAACTAAAATTTTAGATAAGTAATTGTTAATAAATAATTAAATAACTTGGTAATGTAAAAGCCCTTTCCGCATAGATTACAATTTCAAAAGCCGATAGAAATTAAATGAACAGTTTAGCAACAATTGAATTGCTAATTAGAAATTTACGGTCGCTATACTAAAGACAATAATTATGGTGCATAAGAATAACTATGATTTTTCCATAAAACGACACTATACCTATCTAATCTACTTTACAGAATTGAAATTGGAGTATTTAAGTGGCCTCAGGAATATTTTAAATTTATAAACAATTTTTTGGCTTATAAACAAATAGAGTATCTCGGGAAATATTAAACTAAATTAAATTACGAAAACGGTATTCGAAAAAGAGCGGCAGAATGCTTCCTTTAAAAGAAAAAACGTTTAATTATGATGAGTGGTTCCTGAGATAAAACTGGTTAAAGTTGACCGGAATTTACGGCAAAGATATAAACAATAGGATCATAATTTTCAAACCATCACCTTTTTATTTTTGTCCTCTTTCTCCCCACCAATTTTCATATCTTTAAAATCATCATAACATATATTATTATAATAAAAACTATCGATAATACGTGTGAAAATTGCCAAAAATAGGAAAATTCCAATCAAAAATTAGGTTGGAGAAAATGTAACCCTCAAAGTTCAAAATCGGTATACGTTAAAAAAATGCATTTTTTCGGCTTCCCATGGAGAAATTTCCTCCATTATTTTTTGTTTCCCAATAACTAGAGTAGAGCCATCGAACTAACTCATTATTAAATATCAAACTTGCTGTTGTTTTGTTATAATAGATTAATTTATTTATAAGAACAGAAAACTACATATTCTTTCCAGTTGTAGGCTTTTTTTTAGATAAACTTACTACAAGTGTACCTTTTAAAGTTAAAAACATAAATATTCTCATTTGAAAGCTGTATAATTATTTAAACAATTTTTATTTAAACAAATTAAAATTTTGTGTTATAATAAATTAATTAATTTATTATAACAAAACAAAAGCAAGTTTGACATTTAATAATGCGTTAGTTCGATGGCTCTACTCGAGTTACTTGGGAATAAAAAAAGAATGAAGGAAATTGCTCCATGGAAAGCCGAGAAAATGCATTTTTTTAACGTATACCGATTTTGAACTTTGAGGGTTATAGTCCTGTCGCCAGGGGGGGTACAACGGCCTCGTTAATTCAGATGGACTTACTCAAGTTTTTTTTATGTATTTTGACCCGTAGAACACGAATTTTTTGGGTAACAGTTGATCCGAATGTCGATAAGATTGTTATAGACCAAGAACTTGAGGAATCAAATAACAGCGATTTTTGGCAAAACAAAACAATATTTTGTATTTTTTGGGCCATTTTAAGTAAAAAATATTTCTACAAATTTTTTCGTAGGATGCACAGTTTTCGAGATAAACGCGGTTGAACTTTAAAAAAATCGAAAAATTGCAATTTTTGAACCCGAATAACTTTTGATTAAAAAATAAAATAGCAAGTCTGCTTACCGCATTTGAAAGTTTAAGTCAAATTATATCGGTTTTGATTATTTGCATTGGTAAACATTTATTTTTTTATTGTTTAACAAAGCTATAAACACGTAGGGTTTCCCGTGCTTTTACATGCGTTTTAACGCATGTAACGTAGAAATAGTCTTGATTGCACTAGTACCTATTCTACCTACTCGTTCGATTTTAAATGAGAAATCATAGAAACATCACTCACGCACTAGTTGTTTGTAGCTTTGTTTAACAATAACACAATAAATTTTTAGCAATGCAAATAATCAAAACCGACATAATTTGACTTGAACTTTCAAAGGCGCTAAGCAGAATTGCTATTTTATTTTTTAATTAAAAGTTATTCGGGTTTAAAAATTGCAGTTTTTCGATTTTTTCAAAGTTCAACCGCGTTTATCTCGAAAACTGTGCATCCTACTAAAAAACTTGTAGAAATATTTTTTGCTTAAAATGACCCAAAAAATACAAAATATTGTTTTGTTTTGCCAAAAATCGCTGTTATTTGATTCCTCAAGTTCTTGGTCTATAACAATCTTATCGACATCCGGATCAACTGTTACCCAAAAAATTCGTGTTCTACGGGTCAAAATACATAAAAAAAACTTGGGTAAGTCCATCTGAATTAACGAGGCCGTTGTACCCCCCCTGGCGACAGGACTATTACATTTTCTCCAACCTAATTTTTGATTGGAATTTTGCTATTTTTGGCAATTTTCACACGTATTATCGATAGTTTTTATTATAATAATATATGTTATAAGTACTTTAAGGATATGAAAATTGGTGTGGAGAAAGAGGACAAAAATAAAAAGTTGATGGTTTAAAAATTAGGATCCTATTGTTTATGTCTTTGCCGTAAATTCCGGTCAACTTTGACCGGTTGTATCTCAGGAACTACTCATTATAATTAAACGTTTTTTCTTTTAGAAGAAGCGTCCTGCCGCTCTTTTTCGAATACCATTTTTACTATTTAATTTAGTTTAATATTTCCCGAGATATTCTATTTGTTTATAAGCCAAAAAATTCTCTATAATTTTAAAATATTCCCGAGGCCGCTTGAATAGTCCAATTTCAATTCTTTAAGGTACATTAGATAGGTATGATGTCTTTTTATGAAAAAATCATAGTTATTCTTATGCATCATAATTATTGTCGTTATTATAGCGACCGTAAATTTTTAATTGACAATTCAATTGTTGCTAAACTTTTCATTCAATTTCCTTCGGCTTCTGGAGTTATAATCTATACAAAAAGAGCTTTTATATTACCAAGTTATTTAATTATTGATTAACAATTACTTATCTAAAAGTTTAGTTGAAAATTAAAGATTTTGTTGGAAAAACCCGCCTTTTTCCGGGGAAAGTTTTCGTCAAAGTAAATCGGAAAACACACGTCTCTATGCATAATTTAATTGCGGTGAATTTTTATTTGAATGTTTTTGGTGTAAAGTTAAAATCTTTGGAGTTATAGAGAAAAAATTGAAAAAAACACGATTTTCAGGCGCCATTTTATTTATAAAAAAAGTAGCACACTATCTGCGGACTTTGCATACCTATATTATTAATACATACAATAATAAGATTCGATTCCAGAAATAAAATTGCTGGTAAATAACTTTTCCCAAAAATGGCCTATTCTCCGATAATCAGCCCAGACTAATACAACAATAGACGGGACACCAAAACATAGATAAAAAGGCAACTTAAAAAACGGCCTAGTATCCGCCTTGCCAAGTGAATCTCGAAGGAAGCCCCAACAGCAAGAAGGCTCTTAGGACGTGGATGAATGCGATGGAGAAATAACATAATTGTCAGATTTAAGAACAATAGGGCTCCATGTACTAAATAAGTCTGTGAATATTCGCCAATATAATAAGGGAGGTAAGAATGGCCATCTAGAAAATTATCTACCCATTAGCCATTAGCATGTTAAAGATATATTTTGACAATGAATCTCCTTGTTTTAGTCGGATTCCTTATTTCAATCCCTCAGGTACTCTACATTGTACTACTATCGATTAGTTTATTTATTTTATTTATTATCTGAGATAAATAATAATTTATCGAAGTTAATCATACTTGTGGCGACACGCTGTAATTACTATTTTTAACGAAGGATCCAACGAAAACACTGGAAAACAAAATTACTATTTTTGTTAATTTTAATTTTTAATAACTTTTCTCAAAACGAAATAATATGGGTCATATAAACTTCACATTTAATATACAAACCAGATGCTAAGAAGGGCACGGTTTCACGAAACGAAATGTAACCCTAACAATATGTTTTTGCTGTGTTCAGTTTAACAAACTGAATACCCCATAAATTAATTACCTTATCAGACCTTATGTCAATAACTCACTTTAGAGATGCATTCGAAGACGTTTCTTAAAACTGCAGAAATATTTCAACTTTTAAACGCCAGATCTAAATAATTTATCGCCTTTCTGGCCAGATGGTAGAAACACAAACATATTTTAGCATTTGTGGTTTTTGTCAGCCACGGCAGTCAATTCACAACCTCCCGCCGGGAGTCATACCCCAGCGGGCGTCGGGATAGGTCAATAACACACCCTTACGAGATATAAGCAAAACACGTCCTTTTTACCGATTAAAATAAATATTTATATTATTGAAAGTTTGTTGTGTTTACATTTATTTTAGTTTTAGTTAATCGTTCCCAAACCATTCGCAACATGCTTTTTAACTTTCTTATTAAAAACTGAGAAAGTACATGTAAAGAAAAACTATTGTTTATTTTTTCTTTAATATTTATTTATATTCTCATTTTGTTACGCCACTGTCAAAACATTAAGTTCTTCTTCTTATTTTTATGTTGACTTAAGACTTGTGAGGTGTTTTGACAGTGACAATTAATTATGTTCCATTATTGAAATAATATTTCTTACCTGTTTAGAATAAATTAGAATCTAGAATATAAGCTTTAAATGTTGTTTCTTTTCTTACAGGTAATGTATTTGTAAATCGTTAATATTGTACGTAAAATAATAAAGTTCCTTTTCTTACAGAGAGAAACACAGTTCAGTTTTTATTCACCAAAAGTTTGACGGTTAAAAACATTATTACAAAACAACATTTTTGCTGATAGAAATATAATAATTTTTCATTATAAAATGGCAAAACTGAGATTTGAATTTACCGTTAAATCATTGCAGACTGATACAAAAACAAATATCATTACCATCACCTCAATTGAGACTGAGGAAAATGAAATTTTTTCAATACCTAATGATATGCAAAATATTTCCTATCATGAAAAAATCCAGACGACAGCAGCTTTTCAGAAAGTAAAACGGGCTCTAACAAAACGGGGAACTACAAGAAAAGTTTGGATCGCAGATGAAAATATTTTGAAAGTTTATATGGACGAAGATGGGAATATACAATTCAATGATTTTCTCTTAGAACAACAAAGTATTCAAGGGACAGAATCTATAACATCCACACCTGGTATCTCACTAGATACGTTAGAACAGACCTTAGAGAGAGTATCAAAGTCAAATGAAAAACAATGCATTGAATCCTTTAATAAAAAAAAAGTATCAGAACAATTTGTGATAGAAAAATTTACAGGTAAAAATGTGAATGTTTTACAATGGATAGAAACATTTGAAAATGAGTGCACAAGATTGCAAATAGATCAAAATACTGACAAATTTGAAATTCTAAGACTATTTTTAGAAGGATCATGTGTGGATTGGTACAGGTCAACGCTTATAAAATATTCAATAAATTCTGACTGGGATGAATGGAAAAGCAAATTTTGTGACACCTATGCAGACAAAGGGTGGACTCCAGTGAGGTATGCATTTGATTTCAAATACATGAATGGTTCTTTACTAGAATATGCTCTTAACAAGGAAAGACTCTTACTACAAATAAACAAGTCATTGAATAAAAAAATTATGATTGATTTGATAGCTATTGGACTCCCAAATTATATAGCTGATAGAATTGATAGAGACACTTTGAAAGAAACGGAAGATCTCTTCAATGAAATTAGAGGTCTAGAACACTTAATAAAAATGAAGACTTCAGAAAAAAAAGAAATATCATCCTTTAAGAAAAAGCAAGCCTGCAAAATTTGTGAAAAAGAAGGAAAAGGTTTACGTTACCATCTGGAATCAAGTTGCTGGTTCAGAAGCAAAAGTGGAGTTCCGAAAAATCAAGACGTAAGAACTGTCAACAACCATAAACTAGAATTAGAATTAAACGAAACAAATCCAAAAAACTGTTAATTCCACCACTAATTAGAATCAAGTTACTATTAAATGACACTTTAGAGATCTATGGAGTATATGACTCAGTATCAAATGTAGCATTGGTTAATGCAAAATTACTACAGATAAAGGCACATAATAGAGATGACCTTCAACTAGTAAACTTGAGGACAATTAATGGTGTGATAAAAACAAATGGTATAGTAACACTTAAGATAAAAATCTATGAAATCTATCAGGTTTCCTTCTGGTATCAATGAAAGATTAAACCAAACATTGGTTAATAAAATCAGATGCAAAATAAATGAAGGTGACAGGAAAACAGCATGGACAACAATTGCTCAAAAATGTATAGAAAAATATAATGAAACTGAACATACCATCACAAAATTTTTACCAAAGTATTTAGTAGAAGGAGAAAATGTAAGCATCCTACCAAATGAACTAAAACCTAAAGTCACAGATGCAGATCTCAAAATAGATAGGACAGTTGCCTTGGAAAATACAAAAAAATCACATGATTATAATAAAAAGCAGTTTGATCGACATAGGAAGGAAATTGATTTAAACGTTGGGGATTGAGTATATGTGGAGAATGGTAACCGTCTAAATAGAAAAAAGTTAGACGAATTAAGGATTGGACCTTACGAAATATTAAAGAAGATTTCCAATTCAATTTACGAAGTTGATACTGGGCATAGAAAAAAAGAATCAAACCTCTTCCATATAACTAAACTTACTCCAGTATTGAAATAAAATATTTAGTGAACGTTCAATTTTTGTTTTGAAAGTTTTTCTCCACGGGGGGGAGATGTAAAGAAAAAGTATTGTTTATTTTTTCTTTAATATTTATTTATATTCTAATTTTGTTACGCCACTGTCAAAACATTAAGTTCTTCTTCTTATTTTTATGTTGACTTAAGACTTGTGAGGTGTTTTGACAGTGACAATTAAT
This sequence comes from Diabrotica virgifera virgifera, assembly GCF_917563875.1. NCBI lineage: Eukaryota > Metazoa > Arthropoda > Insecta > Coleoptera > Chrysomelidae > Diabrotica > Diabrotica virgifera. The sequence goes on from NC_065444.1 coordinate 44,336,459, forward strand.
TATGTTCCATTATTGAAATAATATTTGTTACCTGTTTAGAATAAATTAGAATCTAGAATATAAGCTTTAAATGTTGTTTCTTTTCTTACAGGTAATGTATTTGTAAATCGTTAATATTGTACGTAAAATAATAAAGTTCCTTTTCTTACAGAGAGAAACACAGTTAAGTTTTTATTCACCAAAAGTTTGACGGTTAAAAACATTATTACATACATAATTCATATGTACGGTTTCTGACATTGTTTATTATTCGTTCTGAAGAGGTGTTATTAAAAACAAATATGAACAGGTAAGAGTTAAAAACTAATTTTTCGAAAGCAATTCTATAAATATATAAATTTCATTCATGCTTTTCATTTTGCTGTTTTTTACGCCTCGTTGAGCTAACGTTATAAGGTACGTAGGCGTTACTGAGAAAATACAAACGTAGAGAGTAAAGCAAACCATCGAAAGACTCGTAATCCAATTTAAAAACTTGACGGTGTTTCAATGGATATTTTATTTAATTTATTTTGAAGGCACCTGTAAATTACAAAGGATAATAATTAACTTTCTTTTGCAAAGGCCGGAACAGTCTCCACGTAATTGCATTTATATTGATCTTTTAAACTGTAGCTACAAACTTTTGCAATTAGAATAGGAAAGAAGTTTAAAAAAGGACTTACTGCTTTTTTAATATATCTACTTTGAAGTACGTTATTTTGCAGAATAAAATATCAGGTTATAGTTATATAGTTTTTATACAGTATTTTAAGTATATATAGTTTAAAAATAATGACTATTCACATACGTCAAAATAATTGTCAAAGTTAATTTAAATTTGGAAATCTCTCCGAAAAATATTAATTTTTGGCGGATTATTTGATTTATACCGTTCTAATTTAGTTTGTTTAGTTTTGTTAAACTTTTCCTTATTTAGTTTACATTTTGAAAGTGTTCATAAGTTAAACGTTACTTGAAAACTCCTCTATGGAGTCATCTAGTGGAGGCGAACCGCCTGATATTGAGAATTCGATGGATAGTAGCTGTGATTTACAAGATTTAAATGGATTTCTACCCAACCAGCCTCAAAATAAGATAAGTAGTAGTATTAATCTTAACAATATTAATGAAAAACAAAATACTTTAGTAAACTCAGATCAACCAGAAAAAACCAGGCCTGTTTATTTATACGAAAAAATTGATTTAGGACCTTTTTACATTTTCATCGAAAACTCCAGTTTAAATTTTACAGGAAAATTAAACGCTGTTAAAATAGGCGAGATCCTATTTACGTTACATCCAGAAATTGACAATTATATAAAAAAAAATTGACTCAATCGGACGCAACCGAGTTAGGGTCTCATTTAAAAATTATAGTAGCGCAAATGCTTTAGTTACTTCCAAATTCCTTATTCAAAAAAATCTGACCGCATACATTCCAAAATTTCAATTGTTTAAACTAGGTGTAGTAAGGGATATAGATTCAGATATATCGGAAGAATATCTTAAAAATAGAATAAAGGAATTTGATCACCATTGCAAATTCTCGGTTGAGTATGTGAAACGAATAACAAGAAAAATAGTAGCAGATGACAAAGTAATATTTAATCCAACAAAATCAGTTATTGTGTCTTTTAAATGCCAGAATATACCAAAGTATGTAGTAATTAATCATGTCTTACACACTGTTGAAAAATACCAGCAAAAGGTAATTATCTGTTACCACTGCTATAGGTATGGGCACATGAGTAAGCAGTGTAAAAGTAATCCTCGCTGTTTTAAGTGTCATGAATCTCACCTTTCCGATTCTTGTTCTTTATCATCGTTTAACAAAAAATGTCTATCCTGTGAAGGTGAACACTTCACTAATGAATGGGAGATATGCCCAGAATTTGATCGCCAAAAGAAAATAAAACATTATATGTCTGAAAACAGCTTATCTTTTAAGGAAACAATTAAACTCTTTCCTAAGATAACTTATGCATCTATAGCAGCCAATAATTCCTCAATAAATTCTCATCAAACTCCAAATATGAATGCACCATCCTCTTCATATTCCTTTACTCAATTGTCCACGTCTCAAACATCTTCCAATCAGTTCGCTCTACCTTCAGTTTCAAATAGATATACAATAATAAAACCACCAAAATACAAACGACCTATCTCTTCCTCACCAGACCAAGTAACAATGGAACATCAAAAAATAATAAAGTTAAACCCCATGTCCAACAGACCTGGTGGTATTATCACCTCTTCTTCGTATCAATCTACATTTAATCCAGAACAAGGATCTAAAATACATGAACCATCAAAAGAATTAACAGAATTAATATCAAATATAGTTACAAGTATTATCTCTAATATAAATCACAAAAATTTTGAAATTCCAGAAAAATCAGTTCTAGTAAATTCAATTCAATCAGTTTTAAGTTCTCTCTTATATAATAATGAATAGATTGGTAATTTGTCAATGGAATTGTAGATCGGCTAACTCTAATAGAGAAAACCTTATCCACCTATTAGAAGACCAGAAAGTTGATATCGCATTATTGTCAGAAACTAGATTTAAACCAGAAAAGTATTATAACTTTCACGGGTACAATATTGTCAGAGACGACCGCTTTTCAGTAACTGTTGGCGGTGGCTCAGCAATTTTAATAAATTCAAACCTATATTACGAGGAAGTCACCATGAAAGTAGATTTAATAAACGTCAATAAAGTAGCAATAAAAATAAAGTTTAAGTCATATACTGTCACATTTATATCTATGTATATTCCCCCAGGAACCAAGTTATTGTTACAACAATGGAACAATTTCATAACATCTATAGAAAGACCATTTATAATAGGAGGTGACCTTAATGCTCACCACATTGCCTGGGGCCTAGACAACCAAACAGATATGAAAGGTAAAATCTTGATGGACTGTATAGACGATAATAATTTAATATTCAAAAATGATGGCTCTCCTACTTTCTTTAGGAACTTCTCGAAATCGGCAATAGACCTGACCATTTGTACTCCTGACTTAAACCACCTGATCACTTGGAAAACACTTCAAGACCTATTTGGTTCAGACCATACACCTATAAGAGTAGAGTTAGAGGATCAACCAACTCATACATATAATCCATATTCACAAAAGTGGAATTTAAAGAATGCCGACTGGAAATTATATGAACAGTATTCGGAAGATGTATTCTCTCAATTTAAAGATATAAATTCTTATGAACAAATTTTGCACAATATAAATACAACTGCATCCTACTGCATCCCCAAATTTAAAATAAAAAAACCGACTTCCAGAGGAAAATACTGGTGGGATTTAGAATGTGAAGAAGCAGTCAGAAGAAGACAGGAAAGTTTTTGTATATTCAAAGAAAATCCAAACCATGAAAACCTACTTAAGTATAAAAAAGATGATGCACATGTCAAGAAGATCACTAAACAAACTAAAAGAAATAGCTGGAGAGATTATGTCGGATCCCTAAATAGGTCAGTCCCTATTAAAGATGTATGGTCAAAAGTTAACCGAATAAAAAATAGAAAAACAATGAACAAAGTCCCTGTTATTCTGTCGGAAGCTTCGTGGGTAGAAGAGTTCCATCAAAATATCACACCGCCGTCTGCAGAATTAGTAATTCCTGATTTACAACTAAATGCTCTGTACGACTATCCAGAACCAATCCGTTTCCTAGTCAAACCATTTTCTGCCACTGAACTAAACTTTGCGTTGAAGAAAAACTCAAATTCAGCACCAGGTGCCGATAATATCCATTACTCGATGCTATCAAATCTTTCAAGAATTGGTAAGGCTGCACTACTAAATATATATAATGAAATTTGGATGCGCCGCATAAAGATTCCTGACGATTGGCACGTTTACACTATTATCCCGGTTTTAAAACCAGGAAAATCATCAAAGAATTGGGATTCTTACCGTCCAATCGGTCTGGCTTCCTGTATACTAAAAACATATGAGAGACTTATTAAAAACCGTCTGGAATTTTGGCTAGAAAAGAACGACCTATTACCAAGAAGTCAGTTTGGTTTTAGAAAAGGTAAATCCACACAAGATAGCCTCTGCCACTTTTTAATAGACATTTATAGTTCCTTTACTTATAAGAAAGCAGTTAGTGCTTTGTTCTTAGATATAAAAGGGGCTTACGACAACGTTAATCTTCACATACTATACGCGAAAATGTTGGAAATAGGAATACCCGAGATAGTAACATGGAACATCATTAACTTATACATTAATCGAGCAGTTCACGTTAGATTAAAAGGAGATCAATCTAACTCCCGATACACATCTTTGGGACTACCTCAGGGTAGCATCCTAAGTCCTATATTATATATACTGTATACTGCTGACTTAGAAACTAAACTTCCTCAACACATAAAAATCCTACAGTACGCTGATGATGTTGCGATATATGCAGAAAATAAGTCAATAGATAGATGTAATAACTACCTTAAATCGACATTGAATATTATAAAAAAATGGGCTACCGATAATAACTTAACAATATCAGAGAGTAAATCAACCATTGTTACCTTTACTAAAAAACGATATGTTCCTCAAAGCCATCTACAATTTGATAATACTAGTATTCCTTATAAAACTTCAATAAAATTTCTTGGCGTATTTTTAGACTCCAAATTAAATTGGAAAGAACACACAAATTACATATTACGAAGAATGGAAAATGCAATGAATATCATGAAGACTGTAAGTGTCAGTAACTGGGGAGCTGATCCAAACATATCAATATTACTATACAGAAATTTGATAAGATCAATCTTAGACTATGGATCTATTTTTTATGGCTCAGCATCAAACTCTGTACTCCAAAAAATCGAGAGGATCAAAAATAAGGCACTTAGGTTATGCACTGGTTATCTTCGTAGCACACCTATATTGGTCATGGAATGTGAGCTTAATGAACCTCCACTTTCATTACGCAGGGAATACCTAAGTGAGAAATTTATAGTTAAAACAGCGGTTAACGATAAACTGCTATTAAATAAAATTGTTCATTTAACCACCTCATACCTAACTCATTATTACTGGGAAAAAAAGAAACTGCTTTTAGTTGTGGAAAGCTTCCTCAACGTTTCTAATTCCATTGGCGACATACACCAAATTGAAAAAAGCTCGTCTCGAAAGCTAAATTATGAAGATTATTTATCTCCAGTTAACTGTCATTTAAGTAATATTCGTGCGACAGACTTCCTTACTAAAATAGACCACCTTCAGTGTGTACAAAAAAACTGGGGGAGTTATCAGAAATTATATACGGATGGTTCAAAAATGGAAGGAAAAGTTGGATATGCTATATATTACCCACAAAAAAGTATAAAAATAAACAACAGATTACCTGATAAAATGACAATTTTCACAGCTGAACTCATTGCAATCAAAGAAGCATACAAAATATGTATTAATCAAAAAGAACTCAATTATGTTATATTTACAGACTGCCAAAGCATTGTAAAGACATTGAAATATAATGTACATAATTTTGCAGAAAATTATATCATCAGTGACATCATAGCAATGAACAGTGAAGCTTTGAAATCGGGCAAAAATATAATATTGTGTTGGATAAAAGCACACATTGGTATAAAAAACAACGAAATAGTAGATGATCTGGCTAAAAAAGCAACAACGAAGGAATCCACTCTGCATACTTATCAACTTCCTATGGGAGACATAATTTCTATTATGAGATCTATCAAACGGACGAAATGGCAGGAACAATACAATAATTCAGACAAAGGAAATTATTACAAAAAAATCCAGCCTACACTTCCCATCAAGACATGGTTTAATCAAGTTTCCAACAAAGGCTTTATCAAAACTATTTGTCGAATAAGAAGTAATCACTGTCTGACTCCAGTCTACAAAAGAGAAATAGGACTTGTAGATAATGATGAATGTTTATGTGGAGAGCTAGCTGATCTACAACATATGCTGTTAGAATGTCCTTTACATTTTATTGAAATATCAAACTTTTTTGCCAATCTAGTTCAAGTTAATGTACAATTTCCTTTTAATCTTATATACCTTTTACAATCAAACAATCTAGATGTTTATAAAATTTTGTACAACCATGTTAATTGTTTAAAATTAAAGCTCTGAGAAAAAAAGAAAAAAAAAATAAAAAAAAATAAAAAAAAAAAAAAAAAAAAAAATTAAATAAAATAAAAAGTTACTAAGATCTAAACCTCCGCGAGGTTGAATCGGGTTTAGGTCTTAGCGCGATAAAAAAATATACAAAAAAAAAAAAAAAAAAAAAAAAAAAAAAAAAAAAACTAAAAAAAAAATAAAAAATGTAATAAAAAAAATGTTAAAAAATATAATAAAAAAAATAATAAAAAAAATAATAAAAAAAAACAGTAAAAAAAAACAGTAGTACTAATAGTTTTAAATTTAGATACTAAGCATATATTTTGTAAAAGAGAGAATTCAAAACACATTGACTGGCCAGTTGGTTGCTTAAACCAGTGCCAATAAAACATAAACACACACACACACACAAAATAATGACTATTGACTGTTTGCTAGAAGTATATATTATGTAATAATAATTATTTTTATTAAGCATGTAAATCTCCAAAAATAATATAGATTAAATATTAAATAAATATATGCTTTTATAATAGGTATAATATTTGGTAGTAGACAAGGCGAGAACGGCGGGTTCGTTAAAAAAATATTCCCATGAGATTTTTTTGCATAACCATATTCGTGAGACATCCCAGAATAAGGTTCAAGAAGTCGCCCAGGTGAGAAGTGGTTCAAATTTTTTTTTTTAATTTTTTTTAATCAAATTGCAAAAATCAATATTTTCGGCCCGGACGTATTTTTTTTTAGATTTTTTGGAGCATTCTGGATTAAAAAGGTCTCTTTAATTTTTCTCTAAAGTTGGTCGTTTTCGAGTTATAAGCAACATAAAATTGAAAAAAAAAAACGAAAAATGGCGATTTTTAAGGCTTAATAACTCGGTTAAAAATTATCATTATGAAATTCAGAAAGTGACCAAATCAAAGATTAAAGCCTCCACTACATGATCCTGAAGAAATTTGTGTCATTAGTTTATTACTAAGCTGTTATTTTTAAATATTAATAATGAGCCGTAAGATCCATAAGAGCCGCTGTAAATGTGAGTGCGAGTAAGATGCACCATTGACTGCCGGAATGGCATCTCTCTCGCACTCATCATTGCCGGCCGCCTAATACGTGTGTGGCGATCATTATTTTTACTTAAAAATAACAGCTTAGTGATAAAATATTGATAAAATTTTTTTCAGGATCTTGTAGGACGGCCTTTAATCTTTTATTTGATCACTTTCTGACTTTCGTAATAATAACTTTTAACCGAGTTATTAAGCATTAAAAATCGCTACGCGATTTTTCGTTTTTTTCAATTTTAAATTGCTTATAACTCGAAAACGAGCAACTTTAGAGAAAAATTATAGGATACTTTTTTTGTCTAGAATGGTCCAAGAAACCTAAAAAAAATATGCCCGGGCCAAAAATATTGATTTTTGGAATTTGATTAAAAAAAATTGAAAAAAAAATTTGGACCACTTTTCACGTGGGCGACTTCTTAAACCTTATTCTGGGATGTCTCACGAATATGATTATGCAAAAAAATCTCATGGGAATATTTTTTCCAACGAACCCGCCGGTTTCGCCTTGTCTATAGATATTGGTGCACGTATAATATTTCTACATACCTACTCAAACAATTTTTCAAAGGAATTATTTATTTATTATTATACAATTATTTTATGAATATAAACATTTTAAATATACGTAATAGATACAGAATTTTTGAAAAAATCACTATAAATCATAAAAATAAAAACAAGGTCAAAAATCAGTTTTATAAAGGAAAATGTTTTTTATAAATTAAAATTCGTTTTTTAATGGGTTTCAAACATTTTTCATTTTTTTTTTCAAAGCAGATAAATGGAATTTAGTTATACAAGGTATACCTACCATTTATATTGATCTTTTAATTCGTAGCTACAAACTTTTGCAATTGGAATAATAAAGAAATTAAAAAGAACTTACTGATTTTTAACAGTTTGAAGTATTTTATTTTATCAGAAAATTGCAGAATAAAATAAGTTTTATTTCAAATAAACAGTTTGTTTATTATTGTTAAAATCTAATGTTTTTATATATTATGTTAAAGTATGTTATATATGTTAAATAAACTATACGGTTTTACTGTTAATAAGCTTTTAACATTTATTCCTTTCAGCAGCGTCGATTTCTTAAGCATAAAATATTTTAGAAATATTTTTCCCCAATCATCATCATCATCATCATCATCATCATCATCATCATTCTATCTTCGCTTGTCCGCTGCTGGATATAGATCTCCCTCATAATTTTCCATTTATTTCGATATTGTGCCTTTTGCATCCAATTCCTATGACAACGTTTTAGATCATCAGTCCAACGTGTTGGTGCACGACTTCTGCTTCGGTAGTCATCATCTCTCGGTCTCCATGCCAGTTTCTGCTTTGCCCATCTGGTATCTGTCATTCCAGCCCATGGCTGGTCATAAGAGCCAATTTAATTATCATTAATGCATGCCATTTAAGTCCACTGCAGGACATATGCCTTCTGCTTGTATCTAGAGTGCACGATCTTGTCATCGTGTGGGTGGTCCTCCTCTGTTTCGATTTTTCTCTTCGTGGCCTTCTTTTCGTTGGCTTGCGTGACAACCTTCCATCCTTCATCCTTGCCACGTGGCAAACCCATCTTTATTTCAATTTGGAAGGTCTCTCCACAACATCTGTAACTCTGGTTTTGTTCCTTTGGTCTTCGTTTGTGATCTTTTTTTATTGTTACTCCTATTATTGAACGCTCCATCGTTCTTTGGTAGGGTAAGTTGGCGTCTTTAAATTCATTTTTAAGAGGTCCATATGCTGCCTTGATACCTCATCTGTTTGGTTATCCTTGTCCATTATAATTTTATGTCTAAGGTATATGTATTTATTAACCTTCCGATGACCAACCTTTTCTTGTTACACGGATGACCAACGAGAGTAAAAATGACCCCAGGTCAAAAATGACCTGGAATGAATGTTATCAGCATTTAAATCCTTATCTAACAATACATCCTTGTTTTCTGATACTATATTTTCTATATCATCATAAAAATCGCTAGCAGTAACAATTTCCTGTAATAACTGTAGCAGACAGGAATGTCATGATTCGTACATAACAGGCACCACAGTCTAAAAATACTTCAGAATATATTTTTTATTCGTAAAATATAGAAAAAAAATTTTATTTCAAAATATGAGGATATCTAGAATGATATTAAAGTTAAATAAAAAAATAATGAGTTAAAAATTGAAAATTCTTTTGAATTTATTAAAGAAAAACATACGCTGGGGTCCAAATTTACCCCAGTTGATCATCCGAAGGTTAGCAAGTTCTACTTCATCTTTCTAAATTTTTAAATTGTTACCGACTTCGAGAAACATTTTAAGATGTTCCTGACTAAATAAATCGAAAATATTATATAGGTACTGTTGAACTGGTATTGAAGCGTAGATTTAAAAAAAAGGTGCAATACAAAAGATGTAGTATTTAAAAAATCAAAGTGACAGAACTAATGATATCAGAACAATGGTAAATCTGGCAACGTTAAAAATATCAAATTTCAAACCTTCATATTGCAATTGCATCCCTGTTTTTGTGCATGCATTTAAGAGATAATTATTATTATAGGCATTTTCAGATTCCTATTCAACTCTTAAAGAATTACAACACGCAATGGAGAAGCTCATGAAAATCCCATTTAAAAGTAATTTAAGAGCTATTTGTATAAAAAGGGAGGAAAGTGCTACTTTTCGTCCCGAGAATAAAGTTTACTGGCAGTAATCATTTAGGGGTGGAAAAGACACTTTACTCCCATGTTATACATATGATTTTTCCACCTTCCTCAAATAACAAGTAATTTTTTCAGTTTTAAATAATTTATTTATGTAACTAACTAACAACATTTATCAGAGAACTAAAAGTAACAAGTAGGTACATTATAACTGTCAACTACATTATAAGTCAAATTATTAATGTAAACATTGTTAAATCAAAATAGCAATTTACTGTTTTTTACCATTCTGCAAAATACAGGGTGTTTTATAAATAAACGTTAAAATGTATAGATACGTAATAGATAATTGAATATTGTATAGGGCGTCAATAAGTTATTTCATCAATGACATACCATGACGTCACTTTTACTTTTACTCCCTACAATCAGGTCAGGAAAAGTATCCTTTCGGTAGAGGTAGGTGGAAAATAGTATACTGTACAACAAGAGAGAAAAAAGGCATATTTCCCACGAGCGCAGAAGTCACGAGCCGAGGTACGAGGCGAGTGTCGCAAATCAAGCGATGGAGAAATATGTCGTTTTCTCACGTGTTGTACACTGTACTTTTTCTATGGATGCGTTTTTGTCAAGAGTTCAAACTTCAAAATTAATTAATTTAGGTGCTTTTATGTAGATCAGGTGCAGATTAGGTATATGCCAAAATGGAAATATAATACATATTATGCACATATGTAGGTATTTAATATTAGTTATTTAGGTTTAATATTTATAGTTACCAGATATATTTGAACAGTTTTAAAAGGTAATTTTTGGTAAGTTTCGATTTGACACATTTTATTTGACAAAAATATTTGTAAAAATAAAATAAAAATTTTATTTTTAATTCAGTTGCAATGCGAAGGCAAAACAATCTTACTTTTCCCAATTGAGAACAAGCCTACGTTCTCTCCGATGAGGCTCCAATAAGAGCCGAAAATCGCGATTCAGAGGACTGGACTGCGCTTCGTATTCTAACTGAAAAGTAAGATTGTTTTGCCTTCGCATTGCAAATGAATTAAAAATAAATTTTTCAATTTAAAAATCTTTTAGTAATATTTTAATATTTTTTAAATATTATTAATAATGCTATTAGGATCGAAAACTTCACCTTTTAAAAATATTTGTGTTTGTATTGTGCATGTTACCATGGAAACCGCGATTATACGTATGGAACCCACCCGTGAGAAAAAATATTTCTCACTGCAATGTCCGACTTTTCTCACAGCCTGAGAAATTGTTCGTTTTTAATGTATGTAAGTAGTCAGAGAAGTTGCACATTGTTTAGCATCCATAGAAAATAGTATATTGTACAACAAATGAGAAAAAAGACATTTCTCACGAGTGCAGAAGTTTGTTAGGTTGAAGAGCGCAAATCAAGCGAGGGAGAATTATGTCATTTTCTCATGTGTTGTACACTGTACTTTTTCTATGAATGCGGTTTCATCAAGAGTTCAAACTTCAAAATTAAATAATTTAGGTGCTTTTAGCTATATTATATGCATAAATTGAAATTCATATACATGTAGGTATTTAATATTCTTAAAATTTATATACTTACGTTATTTATTTAAAATTCTAGTTAACAGTTATTTTCGAACAGTTTTGAAAGGTAATTCTTGATAAGTTTTGCTTCAACATATTTTATTTGACAACATTAATTGTGTTTGTATTGTGCATGTTACCATTGAAACGGCGATCATATAAAGAAAACTGTAGGATAACCCGTGAGAAAAAATATTTCTCACTGCAATGGCCGACTTTTCTCACTGCATGAGAAATTGTTTATTTTGAATGTATGTAAGTAGTGAGAGAAGTTGTATAGCATCCATAGAAAAATATATGTCCTGTATAATTTCGATATTATTCTTTTGTTTTGTTTTCGATTTGTTTTTTCAACGTTGTACAGTAATCTTTCTCAAACTTTGTTTGCACTGTCACAAACGCATACTGACTTTAAAGTAAGAAAAATACAAATTCATTTAATTTAGAAACGTCACACGATACCAGTATAAAACTTAGAAAAATGATAAACGGTATAGAAAATAAAAATCATCAACCAACGCTGGAGCTGTCTTTTCTTAATTGCGTTTCCATCACTCGTTTAATTAACTTTTCTTCGCACCATAAACTTTTTAATTTAAACAACAAGCAATAACCGCACCAAACAAATACAGAAGTGTTCAGACGTGGCAGGAAATTTATTAACTAGAGGGTGAAAAAACGAGGCATTTTATAATTTTTTTTATAGTATGACATAAAATTTCTACAAAATAGTTAATAGATAAATAGACGATATCTATTTAGACCAGGGCGGATCTGTTTTGAGGTGGATGTGAGATGTGGCTTTCGGATTTTTGCACATTAAGTTAGGTGACAAACTTCAATAATTATAATTGACTTATGCTCCTTAATATGCCCGGAACATTTAAAAAAAAATTTAAATATTTAAAAGTTTCGAAAAATAGCGATTTTTTTCTACTTTCATTGCTTATTACTTTAAAACGATTCATTTTGGAACAAAGTCGTAACGATAGAAAATAAAGATAATTGAATTTTGTATAATATACGACTGGTTTAAAATGACTTAAGTTATTACCCTTTCTGCAAAATAGCAATAAAATAATGGAAAATAAGAGGACAAAAAAGTCTGTTTTTATTCAATGTTTTTCAACCACTTAGAACCTTCATAATTCGCTTAGAAAATTCTTACAACATACTTAAACCGTCCACCAAATTTAACTAAAATCGACTTAATAGATTTTGCATAATAATTTTGCAATCTAAATTTTTTTAAAAAAGTTCAAATTTTTAAAAAACTTTCTTGAACAAAAAGTAGACTATTTAGAAGTTTGCTAATTTTTTTACATATAAATCTCTACCTATCTAATACACTTTTATCTACCTATCTAATACACCGAATTAAAATCGGATTATTTAAGCGGTATCAGCACTGTTTTAAAGTTATAAACAATGTTTTGGCTTATACAGTGAGCACGTAAAGGTTGGAATAAATTCATTTTCTCGAGAATGGACGATTTTGGAAAGAAATCCCGAAACAGGTAAATTTTTATTTTTAAATTACGACTTTTTGGCATATACCGGGTGGTGAATTGGAAAGCGGGCCATAGGAAACTCAATGTAAAATTCTAAACTGTTGAATTCCTGCTTCCCTAATTATTTTACATCAAAAGTCATAAGAAACTATTTGTAGAGAATTGAAATCTGTATTGAAAACAACTGTTAATATTGTTCTACGAACAATAATTATTCAAAATTTTGTAAAAATATAATACATTTTTCAGAGTAATACGCCAAAGTTAGGCCACACGCAATACCATAATGTGTATAAGGTTGCATTTGTTGACAATAAATTTATTATATTAACAATTTGAACTGTCAATTTTTTTATTTATTTTATCAATTACTGTTTAAAACACAATAAAGTTGATAAGATACCTTTAGTTAAGGAGAAGTATTAATAATAAAGATATCTTCTTCAGTCAATAATGTGCTCACTGTCAGTTAAATAATAACGTGTGGCCTAACATGCCCACACATACCTACTGCGGTAAATACATTATATTTTTCAAAATTTTGGAATGTGTTTAAATCGTAGAACAATTGTAACTTCTGTTTCTAATACAGATTTCAATCCTCTACAAATAACTTCTCATGACTTTTGATGTAACATAATTAGGGAAGCAGAAATTCAACAGTTTAGAATTTTACATTGAGTATCCTATGGCCCGTTTTCCGATTCACCACCCTGTATATCATACTAGTGACGTCACCCATTTGGGCGTGATGACGTCATCGATGATTTTTTTAAATGAGAATAGGGGTCGTGTGACAGCTCATTTGAAAGGTAATTCAATTCTATATTCAGTAGTATAAACATTTACATAATTATTTATACAGGGTGTCGAAAAAAATATTTTTTTTAACTAAATTTATTGACATAAAAAGAAGAATATGTATAATTTGTTTAATTCAAAATACATTTTACTACTCTCAGAAAACAAAAAAAAAATGTTAATTTGAAAAAACTTATCGCTTTTCGCTTAAATTAAATGCTCAAATTGTCAATAGGCAGGTGGGTGGCTGCTTTAATATTGAATTTGCAAAAAACAATATTTGTATTTAACAAATAAACATTTTTTCCTGTTTTCTGATAGCAGTAAAATGTGTTTTGAATTAAATAAATTACGCAGATTCTTCTTTTTATGTCAATAAATTTAATCCAAAAAATATTTTTTTGGACACCCTGTATAAATATTATGTTAATGTTTATATTACTGAATAGAGAATTAAATTACCTTTCAAATGAGTTATGACACGTCCCCTATTCTCATTTAAAAAAATCATCGATGACGTCATCACGCCCAAATGGGTGACGTCACTAGTATGATATATATGCCAAAAAGTCGTAATTTAAAAATAAAAATCGACCTGTTTCGGGATTTTTTTTCAAAATTGTCCATTCTCGAGAAAATGAATTTATTCCAACCTTTACGTGCTCACTGTATAAACAAATACAGTGAGGACATTTGAATTGGAATAAATTCATTTTCTTGAGAATGGGCGACTCTGGATATAAATCCCGAAACAGATCGACTTTTATTTTTAAATTATAATTTTTTGGCATAAATATCATACTATTGACGTCATCCATCTGGGTGTGATGACGTAATCTAAATATTGTAATTAATTTTATTCAAAAAAATTAAAAAAAAATAGTAAAATCCTTTATAAAATGTATACATATATTTAAAATCCCTAAAAAGGGCTACATCACAATCACATACCTAGTTTTCGATTGGTTTACCAATCATCATCAGTGCTTACGTGAAGTTTACATGCTAACCACCAATATATAATTTTACAAAAATATGAGGGTCAAAGCTCTGTAAATTTGTTATATTTGATAATATTTTTGTAAAATTGTATCTTGGTGGTTAGCATGTAAACTTCACGTAAGCACTGATGATGATTGGTAAACCAATCGAAAACTAGTTATGTGATTGTGATGTAGCCCTTTTTAGGGATTTTAAATATATACCTTTTATAAAGATTTTACTATTTTTTGTATTACATGGTATACAGCCAACTACAGGTAAACTTTTTCCTTGTGGATTTTCATTGTCTAATTCAAAATAAAAAAATTGTCTAATTCAAACCCTGTATAAATAATTATGTTAATGTTTATATTAGTGAATACAAAATTGAATTGCCTTTCGAATAGAACAGAAATAAAAGTTACAGCGATATCCCGTCGTCAAGAATTACGTCAGATTCCCTTCGTTACTACGCAAAAAGTGACATTAATGATAATAGGTTTGTTCTAGCAAACAGTCAAACTAGTCAGAAACCGTCAGCAAACAGTTGGTCAGTGAGAGAACATAATACAGTCACCAGTGCTATCCCCTCTACTCGCGCTGGTCCACTATTCGTTGATGGTTTCAAACCGTTTGAAACTGATGCTAGAACAAACCTATTGTTTTACAACTTGTCACAGAGAACACCAAGAAACTGGTTCTGAAACTATTTAGCTGAAGATATCAATAAAATATTAGTTAAAATGATTAAAAAAAACAGTTTTACTCATAAAATACTCTCAGAGAATTATACTTAATCTCTAAAATTATTATCGACTTGTAGCCCTCGTGTCACTTTGACATAATTTCACTCTCCTTCGGGTCGTGAAATTAAAACTGTCAAAGTGTCACTCGGGAAGTAAATCGATAATTTTAGAGCTCTCGTGCAATTACTACTGATCATTTGGATTTAGGTTTCTCTTATACTCCACTACACTTTTGGACTTGAGTCCAGGGTAGATTTTACTTGGGGAGTGAAAGACAGCGCTTCTCGTGGGTACTTACTTACTTTCCGTGTCCGGAACACCAACAACTTTAAATTCTGTATTTCCAATGGTTGGCCACATAGATGGCCCTGTCATTTGCTATAATTAAGTCTTGTTCTGTGCAGGTCTCTCTCATCTCTGTGCATGATAGTAGATGCCGGCTGGTCTGAACCGCGCCACAGTCGCAGGTATCGTCCTCCTGGTATCCCTATTTTTTCAGGTTACTAGCACAACGTGAAACGCCGGTTCTTAGTCTGTTTAGCGCTTTCCAAGTCGGATACGGTAAATTGTGTCCAGCAGCCATTTCCTCCGAGGGAGGAAAATGTGTCGCGGTAGTTGACGCTTGCCATAGGTGTATTCGGCGCATATCTTGCTTCGGGGATGGATCTTGATGTTTTCAGGAAGCTTTTCCGAGATCTTAGTCTGCTTGGCTGAGTTTGGTGGTTATACAGGGTGTCCCGAAAAGATTGGTCATAAATTATACCACACATTCTGGGGTCAAAAATAGTTCCATTGAACCTAACTTACCTTAGTATAAATGTGCTCATAAAAAAAGTTACAGCCCTTTGAAGTTACAAAATGAAAATCGATTTTTTTCAATATGTCGAAAACTATTAGAGATTTTTTATTGAAAATGGACATGTATTATTCTTATGGCAGGAACATCTTAAAACAAAATTATAGTGAAATTTTTCCACTTCATAAAAATTTTATGGGGGTTTTGTTCCCATAAACCCCCCCAAACTTTTGTGTACGTTCCAATTAATTCATTATTGTGGAACCATTAGTTAATCACAACATTTTTAAAACTTTTTTGCCTCTCAGTATTTTTTCGATAAGGCCGTTTTTATCGAGATGCGGCTTCTTTTTTAATATGTCTACATAAAAAATTTATGGGGGTTTTGTTCCTTTAAACCCCCCAAATGTTTGTGTTCGTTCCAATTTAAACTATTATTTTGGTACCATTAGTTAAACCCAGTGTTTTTAAAATTTTTTTTCCTCTTAGTCTTTTTTAATAATACACCTTTTATCGAGATGTGGCTTCTTTTTCAAAATATAGCTAAAAATGTAAATTATAAATAAATTTTCAGATTATTAACAGGTCTCTATAATCGTACTTAACCATGTACAAATATGTGGTGGATTCGACAAATATTCAAAATATCTCGATAACCAGTGGCTTATCGAAAAAGTACTAGGAGGCAAAAAAGTTTTAAAAACATTGTGTTTCACTAATGGTGCCACAATAATAATTTAATTGGAACGTACACAAAAGTTTGGGGGGGTTTAAGGGAACAAAACCCCCATAAAATTTTTATGGGGTGCACAAATTTCACTTTAATTTTTATTTAAGATATTGCTGCCATAAAAATGCCACATGTCCATTTTCATAAAAAAATCTCTAAGAGTTTTCGATATATGAAAAAAAATCGATTTTCATTTTGTAATTTCAAAGGGCTGTAACTTTTTTTGTGTGCACTATTCTATATAGGTAAGTGAGGTTCAATCAACCTATTTTTGACCCCAGAATCTGTGGTATAATTTATGACCATTCTTTTCGGGACACCCTGTATAAGGGGTGTCTTCGGTCCGTCTCCTGCTTTTTCCGTTCTACCTCTGACGTGACCTTTCTCCTGATTGGTGGTGGAGCAATTCCAGCAATGGGGTATACCTCTTCGATAGGTGTCGGTTTCAGGCAACCCGATATTATACGGACCGTTTCATTTAGAGCCACGTCGACGTTCTTTGCGTGAGCAGAGTTTGCCCATACTTGTGCTCCAAACTCCGCGGCCGAAAAACATAATGCCAAGGCAGAAGTGCGGAGAGTGTGTGGTTGTGCTCCCCATTTTGTATTAGTTAGCTTACGGATGATATTATTTCTGGCACTTACTTTCTTCTTAACATCTTGACAGTGGTATCGGTAAGACAGAGTTCTATCCAGACGGACGCCAAGGTATTTTGGCGTCTTGTTGTGTTCCAGCATCTGATCACGCCATTCCACCTCCAGCGACCTTCGGGCATGCTTGTTTCTCAGGTGGAAAGCACATACCTGGGTTTTTGTGGGATTGGGTTTCAGATGGTTTTTATCATAGTATAGAGCTAAGTCTCCCAGGGCATCTGTCAGCTTCACTTCGACTTCATTGAAGGTTCTTCCCTGAGCTGCCACCGCTGTATCATCAGCGTAAATAAATTGCCTTGTTTGTTGGTGTATGGGTTGGTCGTTGGTGTATATGTTGTATAGAAACGGCGCGAGGACACTTCCCTGTGGGTGAAAAAAATATACGTTCAAAATAACTCTGGAAATGGAGTTGTAACGAGTAAAGCGATGGAATACCCAGCTAATTGAAATAATATCCGAAAATATTACCTCAACTAACCAAGGTAGCCATCGTCACACCCTTAGCTTAGCTCAGTCACTCAGGTGTGTGTTCGTCTTGTCCTAACCTTAGACATGAACTATGAAAATTGGAATGGAAGCAAACAAAACAACAATTTTTAACTAATCATGTTTATTGTTCATAAAGATATAATAAATAAAATGACTTAGTAAATTGCATTAACAAATGTATTCAAATTCTTGCCAAAAACTAACAATTCTGGACTACACTTATGGCTTTTGGTAGCTGATGGTATCTTCTTGATGTTGAACGGTACTGCTGCTGGTTCTGCAACTGGCTCTGGAGACGTGGATGTTCTAGGCCACCAGGCCTACAGGTGTTGGTTGGTTGCAGTCAAGATGGAATGTGGTTGCAGTCTAGATGACATGTCCCTCGTTGTTATATCGCCGGCGATTGAGGATTCCTGAAGCTCCCGGAGGGAGGACGTTGATTTTTATCCCAAAAACCCAAGAGGAAGATTTGTTGAATGAAAATGATTTATTTTTGAAGCTGCTCTGCCTTTTAAAACATTACCCCTCCATTTTGAGAATGAGATATAGGGGTTGTCACTGTCATTAAAATGACATGACAACGAACCTTGGACCGAAATTTGAAATAACGAACATGGAACACAAGAGATGATACAATGTAAATAGGGTTGCCTATTATAGAACGGACGCCAACCAATTTTTAAAGGGGAAATGGGTAAACCAAATAGAAGAAGATAATTATTAATGAAATATTAAAGGAAATAAGGTAAAATAATTATTTAAAAATAAAATATCAAAGATGTGACGCTTGCAACGTTACAGAGTAATTAACTAATTCTAAGCAACTTTTATTCTACAGAGTTTTTTTACTAAGTCAATACTATTCGAGTTATTTGCAGGTGAAAATGTTTATTCTTCAACAAAAAAAAAACAAGGTTCTCGACGGTTTTTTACAAAAAACTCAAAAAGTCTATAAAAAATCGAAAAAAAATGGTGTATTTTTTAAGATCTAGTGAATGGAGAAAACAGAATCTATTTTGTTGATAAAAATTTCATTCAATGTTCCTTTTTTAAAAGATGTGTTACTTTTCTGATATTAAGGTTTTTAATTAGGACTGGAGATTTGGATGTAGAAAATTTTGGAGTTTTATTATTTAAAAAAACGGCTAGCGTAAAGCGACCGTTATTAGTCATGTCAGTATGAAAAACAATAGAATTAATTTACTGTTTTAATAGCCTATTGTTTTTCTTAAGTTTCTTGCATCAAAAGTAAATAAATTTCGATCAAAATAATGTTGGTACCTTTTTTTGGTTGGTAAAAATATCGTGAACATCACCTTCTAGTTAGCATCCAAATAGATATTAATCGTTACCGCTTGACAAAATATTACTTTACTTATTTTTTATAAGATATGTAAGATTTGTTGGTTCAAAGTGCTTATTATTGAAAAGGTTGTAGTCAAATTGGCTTAAACGAGTCACTAATCACGAGTGTATGCAAATTTTGAACAGACATGTCTTATAGCCAATTTTTGTCTTCAGGAAATCAAAAAGTCCGAAATATTCACAATAGAAAAACCTATATTTTTATACTAGTTGAGATTTTTGGTATCACCAATAATTAGTAAGTCATTTTGAAAAAAAAATTTCAAAATTATAAATTTTTTTTTAATTTAAAACCAAATTGTTTTCGAAAATGAGCAATTTGAAGCGATAAAACGTACAGATCATAATATGATTAAAATGTAGGTTCTTATTCGTCAAATTCCAAATCGAATATTTCAACTTGAAATAACCACAAATGAAGCACTTTTCGAGAAGAAGTCATCACAACTTTTTAATGTTTTTAAAAAAGCTATATTTTTGTTATTTTTTAGTTTCTAGCATAAATATTCAATATTAACTATGTAACGCTCAACATAAAGTTGGACACTTTTTTGGGTAAAAAAATCGTAAAAATCACACCTTAGTTAGCATCCCACAAAATGAAAATAATTGTTACCGCTTCACAAGTTACTTGACTTATATATTGCTTGTATTATAAGTTGACGAAGTCAATTAATATTATTGAAGTTATGACACAACTTTTCCTGCAATTAGAATGCCACCTCTTACATCCTCCGCAAAACAGATCCGCCCGAAGTCTAAAAGCAGTTAACAAAACTTAGAGCAGTTAAACTTTTCCAATAACGTCATACCATATAGGGTGATCCAGTTAAGAAACTTGATGAATTTTTGTAATTGAGATTTATATTTAAAGAAAGTTGATAAAATAAGTAAGTACACATTATATTAGATATTCAGATTTATAAAGAGATTTTGAAACAAATACAACACATACATTTTTAACAGGTTTCAAAGATACAAGATGGGACTGTAAAATAAGTGGTGTAAACTGTCCAAATTTTTGTACAAACTCTGCAGTAGAAAAAGAAGAGAAAGAATGTTATAATCGCGCTGAAGTTGCTCTCGACGAAGTTGAGTCAGATGATTTTAAGGAATATACTTTATACAATAAATATGAACTAATTAGAACCTACAGAGAAGTGATTTAGAACGAAAATTACGTTGAGTAGCATAATCAATTTAACATTCAGAATAGTATATTGTACAACAAGTGAGAAAAAAGATATATTTCTCACGAGCGCAGAAGTTTGTTGGCATGAGCCGAGGCACGACGCGAGGGCCGCAAATCAAGCGAGGAAGAAATATGTCATTTTCTCATGTGTTGTACACTATACTTTTTCTATGGATGCGGTTTTGTCAAGAGTTCAAACTTAAAAATTAAATAATTTAGGTGCTATTTATTTAAAATTCTAATTAACAGTTCTTTTCGAACAGTTTTGAAAGGTAATTCCTGGTAAGTTTTGCTCCAACACATTTTATTTGACAACATTAATTGTGTTTTTATTATGCATGTTACCATGGAAACGGCGATCATATATGGAAAACAGTACGAGAATCCGAGAGAAAAAATATTTCTCACTGCAATGGCCGACTTTTCTCACTGAATGAGAAATTGTTCATTTTGAATGTATGTAACTAGTGAGAGAAGTTGCACATTGTATAGCATCCATAGAAAAACAATGTTTTATTTTTAATTTTATAGTTAATTTTATAATTTGCTCAAATAAATTGCCATTAAAATGAATATTGAAGTTTAATTCTAATTATTAAAATTACAGATATACCAATTAATAGCTTCATTAAATGCAAATACTTATAATCAAATAAAAATATTTTTTTGAATAGCAATATCAAATGAAAACAAATTAATGTGTTAATTTATAATAATTATTATATATTTAAATAAATAATACACTTTGATTATTAAAATTTTAATAATTCTTAAAACTAATTGTAAAATTTAGTAATTATTTAGGAAAAAATTTAATCCAATTATTTTTTATGAATTTTACAATTTTTCCGAAAGGTTAAAATAGCATTCGAGAGATCTACAATTTTTATTTGAACCATTTTTCTCTAAAATGTATAAGAAATATTTTGTAGTCAAAAATTTTTTTCCACTTTTTATAATTGTTTAAAAATACAAAGCAAAATCAGCTGAAAATCTTCAAGAATTTGTCATCAGTTTTCCCTCACATAGCTTTGAGAATATTAAAGATATTTATGTGAAATCGCTGAGTTTTCACAGATAGACTGGGTTAAATACTAAATATAATATGAGACATTATACAGTGCATTCGTAAAGTGTGGAAACGGTCTATTATCTCATGACTTAATTATTTTCAGAGTTAAAGCTCTGACAGGTCAATTTTTACTTTTAAATTGATTTTTTGAGGTATAGTACATAATAGTGACGTCATCGATTTGGGCGTAATGACGTCATCGATGATATTTTAAATGGGAATAGGGGTCGTGTGGTAGCTCATTTGAAAGGTGATGCAATTATCTATTCAGTAATATTAACATTAATATAATTATCTATACAGGGTGGCCAAAAAATAATTTTTGAATTAAAATAATTGAGGCAAAAAGAAGATTTTGCATCATTTTTGAATACATTTTGCTGATGCCACATAATATCAAAAAATGTTTATTTCAAAATATACATTGCTTTTCGCTTTAAATTAAATGTCAAACAGCCACACACCTGTTTCTTGGCAGTTTGAGCATTTAACTTAAGCGAAAAGCAATGTTTATCTGTCAAATAAACATTTTTTTCTCTTTTCTCATAACAGTAAAATGTATTTTGAGTTAAATAAATTACATACTATATATTCTTTTTTTTGCGGCAATTAATTTAATTCAAAAATTATTTTTTTGCCACCCGGTATAAATAATGATGTTAATGTTTATATAACTGAATAAAGAATTCAATCACCTTTCAAATGAGCTACCACACGACCCCTATTTCCTTTAAAAAAATCATCGATGACGTCATTACGCCCAAATCGATGACGGCACTATTATGGGATATACGTTAAAGATGATATATCATTTTGAAAAAAGAAACATGGCGCCTCAGAAGAACGGTCGTGTTTACGACTCGGAAGTTAAGTGTTGTAAAAAGTGTTATAAAGTTGCACAAAGTGGTCTATTATGTGCGAATTGTGGAACGTTATCCCATAGTGGCTGCCTGAAGCAACTAAAATCGATCAAATATATCGATGATGAGACAGTTATATGCTGTGAGGAGAGTGTGAGGTTAAGTGATCCCCCAAACAAAACCTTGGATAGTGAGGCTGACGATGAGGATCCGAGACAAACTGAAATAAGGTACTTAAAGAAAATTATTAATCAGAATGAAACAATAATATCAAATCAACAAATTACGATAAATTTATTGAAGGAACAACTAGATTTATTTAAATATATGCAAATAGCTGATCAGTCGCCATCTACAAAACAAAATACGAATTCAATCAACCATTCAAACAGAGACCCAAATTTTGAACGACCGAAACAGTCTAGCAGTAAAATATATCCAAAAAACGAAAACACTACACCCGCAAAAAATGTTGCTGTAAATGAAAGTCTAGTTGTTGATAAAGAAAGGAGTTCCCCAACAAAAACTCTATTTAAAAATAGTACCAATAAAAATAAACAAGTTGTTTCCTTAATCGAAAATAATAAACAATTATCAGCTGATATTTTAAGAATACAAACGGAGGCAAAATGTTCAGATATCATTAATTTAACAAACGATGAGAATTTGATAAATACTGAGAGTAAAAATTCGGTTCCAGTTCCAAATAATAATGGGCAAGAATGGAAAACTGTTAGGTATAAAAGAAGGAATGGACCTATTGTTATTGGCAATAATGAAAACTCTGAAATCAGTGGTGTCCCAAAATTTAGTCATCTTCATGTTACTAGGGTAAACCAGCATACAACGGCAGATAATCTTAAGAAGATGTTAGAAAAACACTTTCCAGAAGTGATATGTACGTCCTTAACGGCTAAGCATCCCAACATATATTCATCCTTTAAAGTCTCAATTTTTGAACAACATTTTGGTTTAGCGATGGACCCAAAACTATGGCCCGTAGGCTCTTATGTAAGCAGGTTTTTTGTGAAGCGTCCAACACATACTCAAATAAAATGAAGGATGAAGAAACGACCGTTAACCCTCCATCAAATTTTCAAAATAACCTAATTCAACAAGGCACGGTAAGCATGTTTCATGTCAATTTACAGTGTATATCAAATAAAGTCGATATGATCAATGCTTTTCTTGCGGATAAAAAGTTCTATGACGTCATATGTTTTTCAGAGCACTGGCAAACTGAAGAAAATCTAAAATTAATTAACATCTCCGGCTTTTCACTAGCTAACTTTTTCTGTAGGGTTGAAAAGAAGCAAGGTGGCGTTGCAATTTATGTAAAAGAAAATCTTATGTACTCTTCTCTTAATCTAAATGAATATAACGTAGAGCAAACTTCAGAGTTTTGTGCAATTTATATACCTTCAATGAGAACCAATGTTTTAACTGTATACAGATCAGGTAATGGTGACTGTGACTTGTTCTTGGTGAATTTTGAGAATGTTATAGCATTCTTACTTAACAAAGCAGACAAACTGATTATACTTGGGGATTTTAATATAAATTTTAAAATTAAATCTGACTCTTCTTATGATATTCAAAACCTGTTAATGTCTTTTGGTCTAGAAATAACGATAAACGATTATACTAGAATCACATCTCAATCCAGTAGTTGCATCGATAACATTATGACTAACTTTTCTGAAAATATCTACAGGGTGGGCGTATTTGAACCTTGTTTCTCTGACCATCGAGCACAATTTATATCTATTTTATTCTGATCTTAAAGTTGTTGACACTAATCAATCACTTCAACGGTCTATTACTTCTTCTGGTTTGCAGAAGCTTAAATATGCACTAGCTAGTACAAAGATGGACTTTTTCTATGACACCAATAACGATCCCGATGTCTTGATGTTCTTTTTAACTGAAACTTATAACAACTTAATATTAAAGTTTTTTCCATTAAAAAAAGTACGACAAACTGCTAAAATAACACCCGTGCAATGGTTTAATGACGAATTAAGGTCTTACAGATCTAATCTTTCTCTCATTAAACACATTGCAGATGTCACTAAGGATCCCGATATTTTCAAACTATATAAACAACAAAAATATGAATATAATCGGCAGTTACAAAATGCTAAAAAGTCGGCTTACTCTGGTTTTATTGCTAACTCCAATAATAAACCTAGAGACTGCTGGAAAATATTAAACTTCGAAAGATGCAAAACAAGATCCAGTTCGGTACAACCAGATCTATCTCCAGACGAAATAAATCAATTTTTTATTACAATCGCAGAGAATATAATTACATCCCTTCCCACTATTAATAACGATATCCTCTTCAGTTACAGAAACTATCCTTCCCCGAGTAAGTCCTTTTGTTTCCGACCCGTTGTGGAAGATGAGATCTCTCAAATAATTAAATCTCTTAGTAATTCCAATTGTAAGGACGTTCACGAAATTAATAGCAAAATTTTAAAAGAAACTTACCAAATAGTTTTAACACCTTTCACTCATCTTATTAACTTAATTTTATCAACTGGAGTATTTCCAGAAGCACTAAAGTACTCAAAGGTACTACCTATCTATAAAAAAGGTGATTCCTCGAAAGCTGACAATTACAGACCCATAAGCATTGTTTCTACATTCGGAAAAGTGATTGAAAAGATGATCAAACAACAATTATATTCTTATTTTGAGTCTAAAAGTTATTTTAGCAACTCGCAATATGGATTCAGAAGTGCTCGTTCTACTACAAACGCGGTATATAATATTGTGAGCGAGGTGATTGAGGGGCTTGAACGTGGCAATCGCATAGCAATTTCTCTCTGCGATTTGTCGAAGGCTTTTGACTGCGTTTCACATGACATTTTGCTCCACAAATTAAACTATTATGGAATCAGAGGTATCCCTCTTAAGCTTATCTCTTCGTACCTATGTGGTAGACACCAGGCTGTAGTGTCTAAAGGTTATCTCTCCGATTTTCGACCCGTAAAACATGGAGTCCCACAAGGTTCGGTCTTGGGACCTCTTTTATTCATTATATATGTCAACGATTCGCCTCATTTCATATCTCCGTACAAATCAGTACAATTTGCGGATGATACGACATATATAATATCAGGTAATAAAAATGAGGATTTAAAAATGGCTTACGAGGAAGTCTCTGATAAATCTAGCACATGGTTTGCTGCGAACAAACTAAAACTCAATACTGAAAAAACGCAGGACTTGATTATATCTGCAAGTGGTTTACATGGCGATCCAGATGACAAAGACACTGCTAAACTATTAGGAATAACCATAGACAATCGATTGAACTGGTCGGCTCATATTTCACAAGTAAAGGCGAAGCTGCCTAGTTCATTGTTTCTTATTCGTCAACTAGCAAGGGTTGTCAACTTTGAGACATTGAAGGTGACATATTTTTCTTTATTTCACTCACACCTAAGCTATGGATTAATCTTATGGGGCAATTCAACAAATGCTCTTCAAATTTTCAGGATGCAAAAGAAAGCTATCCGGATTTTAGCAGGGGTTAGTTATCTGGAACATTGCCGACCTCTCTTCATCAAATTAAAAATTATGCCGCTACCTACTCTGTTGATATATCAAGTTCTGACTGAAATTCACAGAAAAAGGTCCCATTTAACAAAGCAGTCTGATGTTCACGTTCACAATACGCGATACTCTCACTATTTACGAACAAATCGCTCTAGATTGCGTCTTTCAGATAAAAATTGTCTTAATTATAACTACTACAATATTTTACCAAAAGATATTAAACAGCTAAGCTGTAACAGTTTCAAAAAAGTAATAAAAAGGTATCTGTTGAAGCATTGCTTTTATTGCTCGGAAGAATACATGACTCATTGCAGAACATCTACTGAAATGCTTACCGTGACACAAAATATTTTTTGTTAATCTATATTCTTGTTTGTGATACATATTTATAAGTTGTGTTTTATATTTCTGTTTTATATACCTTGTGATTTTATATACCTTGTAATTTTTATATTCCTTATTTTGACTTTGTAATTTTGACTTGCTACAAACAATTTTTTTTTGTAAAGTAGTTAAATAAATCTATCTATCTATCTATCTACGTCAAAAACTCATAATTTAAAAATAAAAATCGACCTGTCAGAGCTTTAACTCTGAAAATAATTAAGTCATGAGATAATAGACCGTTTTCACACTTTATGAATGCACTCTATAATAGACCAGGGCATTTAGCACTAAAAGTATAGGAATATATTCTACAGGAAAAAGTCTATCTACTGTAGAAAAATGGGTGGAAATGCATAATTACATATCTATTTTGTTACTCGGGGGTGTTTTGGGGTCGCTTAACACGACTACGCCATCAGAACCGACCCCTAGGAGTACTTGGCGCGTAGGGTCACTGGTAAGGCATACCAGCTAGAGGTTTGAGGGTTTTCGGTACTAAAGTGGTGCAAACAAATTACGTGGAGGTTTTTGGAGTCTGAACACTAATATGCCATCAGAACCAATCCCCGCAGCACCTGGTGCCCAGTGTCACTGATAAGACACGTGATCTTCTGGAGTTTCGAGGGGTTTCGCCATCTAATTGATGCAAACTGATTTCTCGGGGTGTTTTTGTGGTTGCCTAAATATAACAAAACGACACCCAGAGCACCTGGTGTCTAGCGTCATGTCATCTTCTGGAATTTCGAGTGATTTTGGCACTAAATTGATGCATACAGATACATGGGGGATTTTTGGGTTACTGAACGCTACGACTACTGCTAAGGAACGTCATATTTTGGAGTTTCGAAGAGTTTAGGTACTGAATGCATTCAAATACTTGCTTTGCAGCAATGGCAGCTTTGAGGTCGTTAAATATGAATACGCCATCAGAACTGACCCCCGGGCCACCTGGTATCCAAGGTCATTGCAAAGACATGTTATCTTCTGGAGTGTGGAGTTTTTTGGACACCAGGTACACCGGTGGTCGATCCTGATGACGTATTCTTGTTCAGCAACCCTAGAAACACTGAGCATTCTGTTTGCATCAATTTACTGCCGAAATCCCTCGAAACTCCAGATAAGATGCCTTAGCAGTGAACCTGAGTACCAGGTGCTCCGGTGCTCAGTTCTGATGGCGCATTCATCTTTAATGACCCCAAAAACCTCAGAGCAATAAAATCTGGCCCTCTATACACTAATTTTGACATGTTTATACACTTTTGGATGTATTTTATGCACTTTAAAATGCAACCATGCATTTACATCTATTTTTCTATTGTAGACTTTTTCTCTTGACATCGTATTGAACTTAATGAAAAAAGTTTCCATGTGCTGTATTTAAAGATCGATTTATTTTGTGCTAAATGACCTGGTCTAATAGAAATTAAAGAAGTTTTAGTTCCGGTATAAATGAAAGTGGAGTAAGCTTTAAATATTTTAGATTAATTGAGCACATCTAAAATTCCCTCATCCCTCATCGTAAATTTACGTTATAATTTTCTCTTATCTGTGCTATGACTATTAAAAATATACATTTAAAAAATATTGCTCCAGTCTCCAGTCATAGTAAAAAGAACTTAAATTTTGACACTATAAGGCTAAAGATATTATTATGTAATACCTACCAGCATTACTTCTCATCTCTCTCTGAGAAGTGTCCATCTCCTTTCGAAGTTGCTTAATGTTGAAATTACTCCTTAATTCAGGCTTGTCGTAAACTCCAACTTTGGCATTGATTCCCAATTGAAGCGGTGACTCATCCGTAATCTGAAAGGACAAGTTGTAATTTCTATCAGTTCGTGATGTCATGATCGTAACTGATATCTATGTAATGAAATGACATATTTCGTATAAAGTTGGTTAATTAATTTTTGGCTGTTACGTTTATATTAAGGGATATATGGTATATGGTAATATGAGGTGAATATTCGTTAATAAAATGATGAATATTATAGAGTAACACATACTCTGGGAACGAAAAATGTAACTCCTTTATCATCTGTAATACACTGACCGGCACAAAAAACGGCCACCCCACAAAATGGGTCATATTTAATGTCTCGAATTTCCTAAGCCTGGTGTCCGATTAAAGTGATTTAACAGGTTTAGGAAACTCGAGACATCAAAAATGACCCATTTTGTGGCGTGGCCGTTTTTTGTGCCGGTCAGTGTATATCTTTAGTACAACAATAGATCTTATCGTACTATGTACTTTTTTATGTTTATATTTATATCTACAGCCTCTGCCGCATCGCGAATTTCGATCTCCACCTTTTTCGGTCGGCTCATCCCTCCTCATTTATAGCTTTATCTCTCATTATTCCTCTAATTCCTTGTATTGTCCATCCTTCCTGTTTTTATTCTTATTTCTGCATTTGGTATGTTATCAAGTCTGGATATACAACACGCTCTTCTCAGATAGTTCATTTCTACTACTTCCAGTTTTATCTTCTCTTTCATCATTATTTGCCAACATTCAGATCTGTACGTCAAAATTGGTTCTACAACCGACTTGTAGATTCTCATTTTTGATTGTTAACTAATTTTAGGAGACCAAAATATCGAGTTTAGTGTTTGTACCACGTTTCTGCTGGATGTCCCGTTTCGATGTTCCTTCCTTCGCTATCATTGTCCCTAGGTATTTAAATTCTTGACATATTTTTATATCTCTAATCGAGAGTTGTGGGTCTCTCATAGGCAATCCATGTCTTCCTCATGATTTGTCAAAATCACTTGATCGTCTGCGAAGAAAATATTTATTATATATGTAGACTTGTTTCCAAGTTCTATTCCCATTCCTGTGATTTTATTCTCCAGTTGCTTAATGCTTCCTGAATATAGATTTTGAATAGAGTTGGGGACAAAGAACATGCCTGTCTTAAGCCTTTTGTGACAAGAAATCATCATCATCATCATCATCAATGGCGCTACAACTCTTAGTGAGTCTTTACTGCGTTTACTATTGCCTTCCATGTTTGTCGGTCCTGTGCCACTAATTCCCATTGTCGCACTCCCATTTTCTCTAGATATTCTTTGACTGCATCTTCCCACCTTTTTATAGGCCGCCCTACAGCCCTTCTTTCATCTGGCCTTTCCCAGAACACATTGTTTATAAGGCGATTGTCGTTACTGCGTATCACATGCCCTGCCCATCTGAGTCTATTTGCCTTTATATATCTGACTAGATTTTCTTTTCCGAATAGAGACTCTAGTAGTATAATATAACTAGATCCAAACCCAGACATCCAAAGTGAAAGTTATCCTCCAACACCAAATTGTTCTATATGGTCCACATAATGTTCAGAGAAAAGTCACACCATTTTGAGCGTCGGGTTTGGGGGGGAGAGGGGGAGAAGTCGGTAAATTCGTAGTTTTTTAAGTTTTTCGTCAATATTTCTAAAACTATGCGGTTTAGCATGAATAACCTTCTGTACAAAAATGTTCTACATTAAATTTGAAATAAAAAAGGTCCTATGCATAATCCTCCTAAAATGCACAGTTCAAAAGTTACGGAGGTAGTATAGTATAATTGGTCCAAAAAAAGACCTAACCCAGACATCCAAAGTAAAAGTTTTCCTTCAACACCAAATTGTTCTATATGGTCCACATATTGTTCAATAAAAAGTTACACCATTTTGAGCGTCCGGTTTGGGGGGGGGGGAGATGGGGGAAAAGTCGGTAAATTAGTAGTTTTTGTGTAGGAAACAGAGGTTGAACCTTGCAAAATGGACACAAGTCGGGTTTTATTTTTTTTCTGGTAGATCAAGTGGTGCTTATTATAAGACTAACTTTTTCTGAAAAAATTTCGCCCCGGAACCCCCTTTTTCACCCCTTTAAAGGGGGTAATTTGTGGTTTTTGCGAAACGTAGCCCTTCCTGTACCTTTTACAAAAAATTTTTTTTATAGAAATATAAAGAGGACTATATTTTCTATGATTTATTTCCCGACAGCATAGGTCTATCATCCACCGTTTGGCGGGGGTGGCGCCCCAAAGTTGACAAGTTTTTAAAAAAGATGTTTTAAAAAAAATATATTTTTCCCTAACTTCAACGGAAATTAAGAAAAAGTGCTGCGACAATTTTTCACAAATAAGTGACTGATTTTTTGGTATAGGTTTCACTTAAGGGTAATTGCCCTATTTTTAATTACAGGGTGTTACATTTTAAAAAACCCCTTTTTATACCATCTTAACCGTTTATGCTAGAATAAAAAGACTTTCAGCGATTACCCATGTACTGGTGGTATTTACAAATTTATATAATACACCCCCATTTTTCCCCGGAACCACCCAAAAAAAAGAAGAATTAATAAATAAAGTGATTCTCTTGGAATCCTTCACACACAATGCCCTTTATTAATATGCTTCATATATCATTTTGTGCACGTTATTATTACCCATGCATGGACACCAAAAGCGATTTCCTAGTGCAACCCCTGTAGCCAAAAATAAATAAATAAAATGGGGGTTGAATTTTTTTTTTGTTTTTTGCTTTTTGATCCATATGGGCATATGCCTCATCAATTCTGCTATTCAAAAATATATATGGTTATTGCAACATTCCTGCGGAAACCATCCCTATCCTTGAAAATATACTGCAGAAACTACCCCTATCCCTTGGCGAGCATCTTTTTACGATTTTCTCATTACCTATGCATTATTTTTAAACAAAACTTATACAAAGTTAAAGATCACTATTAACTCTAAAAATTAGGTCCTATTCATTTTTTCGTATAAGCAACCGTTACGGCACAGTGGCGCCGTAAACTTCATGATATGCTTTGGCGGGCTGCAGTTTTTGTTTTTTATTTCGTCACTTGTTTGTTTTATTGATAAAGTACTTATGTAAAATAAAACAAGACAGTGTAAGCTACAAATTATGACCTATACACATTTTATATTCTTTGCCCCCCAAAGCCACAGTGGTGGCCCAAATTCAATTTTTGCATATTTTCGCCACCTACACGCATTTTATTTCATTAATGCTAACTTAATAGCACAATATTCAGCCTTAAGTGGTCGCTAAGCAGTGGCGGATCCAGGGAGGGGTGATGGGGGCGATCACCCCCCCTCTCACACCAAAAGTGATATTATATTTAAAGATTATAAAAATATTCATTTATTTTTATAGAAATTTAGCCAATTGGCACGCCCCTTAACGATGCTGGATCCGCCACTGTCACTAAAACATAAAAAGGACGCCATCATTATAAAAATAATAATATAAGTATTTCTATAAAAATAAATGAATATTTTTATAATCTTTAAATATAATATCACTTTTGGTTTGAGGGTGGAGGGGGGGGGGGGTGATCGCCCCCATCACCCCTCCCTGGATTCGCCACTGCTTAGCGACCACTTAAGGGTGAATATTGTGCTATTAAGGTAGCATTAATGAAATAAAATGCGTGTATGTGGCGAAAATATGCAAAAATTGATTTTGGGCCACCACTGTGGCTTTGGGGGGCAAAGAATGTAAAATGTGTATAGGTCATAATTTGTAGCTCACACTGTGTTGTTTTATTTTACATAAGTACTTTATCAATAAAACAAACAAGTGACGAAATAAAAACCAAAAACTGGAACCCGCCAAGCATATCACGAAGTTTACGGCGCCACTGTGCCGTAACGGTTGCTTATACGAAAAAAATGAATAGAACCTAATTTTTAGAGTAAATAGTGGTCTTTAACCTTGTATAAGTTTTGTTTAAAAATAATGCATAAGTAATGAGGAAATTGTAAAAACATGCTCGCCAAGGGATAGGGGTAGTTTCTGCAGTATATTTTCAAGGATAGGGGTGGTTTCCGCAGGAATGTTGCAATAACCATATATATTTTTGAAAAGCACTATTGATGAAGCATATGCCCGTATGGATCAAAAAGCAAAAAACAAAAAATAAGTTTCAACCCCCATTTTATTTATTTATTTTTGGCTACAGGGGTTGCACTAGGAAATCGCTTTTGGTGTCCATGCATGGGTAATAATAACGTGCACAAAATGATATATGAAGCATATTAATAAAGGGCATTGTGTGTGAAGGATTTCAAAAAAATCACTTTATTTATTAATTCTTCTTTTTTTTGGGTGGTTCTGAGGAAAAAATGGAGGTAAATTATACAAATTTGTAAATAGCACCAGTACGTGGGTAATCATTGAAAGTCTTTTTACTCTAGCATAAACGGTTCAGATGGTATAAAAAGGGGTTTTTTAAAATGTAACACCCTGTAATTAAAAATAGGCCAATTACCCTTAAGTGAAACCTATACCAAAAAATCAGTCACTTAGTTGTGAATAATTGTCGCAGGATTTCTTCCTAATTTTCGTTACAGTTAGGGAAAAATATTTTTTTTTAAAAACATCTTTTTTAAAAACTTGTCAACTTTGGGGCGCCACCCCCGCTAAACTGTGAATGATAGACATATGCTGTCGGAAAATAAATCATAGAAAATGTAGTCCTCTTCATATTTCTATAAAAAAAATTTTTTGTAAAAGGTACAGGAAGGGCTACGTTCCGCAAAAACCACAAATTACCCCCTTTAAAGGGGTGAAAAAGGGGGTTCCGGGGCGAAATTTTTTCAGAAAAAGTTAGACTTATAATAAGCACCCCTTGATCTACCAGAAAAAAATAAAACCGGACTTGTGTCCATTTTGCAAGGTTTCTGTTTCCTACACTTAAGGTCCTATACATAATATTGTTATAAAATCAACGGTTCCAGAGTTACGGAGGGTAAAAAGTGGAGGTTTTCGATACTTTTTATATTCTTTGGGCAATTTATAGAAATTTTCTTTAACAGGATTGTGTTTTGTAAATAAAATTTTCTATTTCAGTGGCCGATGATATGTTAGTGATAAGTCCTTGAAGAAACGTCAACCTCACCACCCAAAATCATCATCAATTGTCCAGATAATATGAAAAGTATCGAAAACCTCCACTTTTCACCCTCCGTAACTCTGGAACCGTTGATTTTATAACAATCATGTATATGACCTTTTTTGTTTTAAATTTTATGTAGAACATTTTTGTATAGACCATTGTTTTAGTCCTGTCGCCAGGGGGGGTACAACGGCCTCGTTAATTCAGATGGACTTACTCAAGTTTTTTTTATGTATTTTGACCCGTAGAACACGAATTTTTTGGGTAACAGTTGATCCGGATGTCGATAAGATTGTTATAGACCAAGAACTTGAGGAATCAAATAACAGCGATTTTTGGCAAAACAAAACAATATTTTGTATTTTTTGGGCCATTTTAAGTAAAAAATATTTCTACAAGTTTTTTCGTAGGATGCACAGTTTTCGAGATAAACGCGGTTGAACTTTAAAAAAATCGAAAAATTGCAATTTTTGAACCCGAATAACTTTTGATTAAAAAATAAAATAGCAAGTCTGCTTACCGCATTT
Source organism: Diabrotica virgifera virgifera (assembly GCF_917563875.1). Taxonomy (NCBI): domain Eukaryota; kingdom Metazoa; phylum Arthropoda; class Insecta; order Coleoptera; family Chrysomelidae; genus Diabrotica; species Diabrotica virgifera. The sequence goes on from NC_065444.1 coordinate 44,370,481, forward strand.
GAAAGTTTAAGTCAAATTATATCGGTTTTGATTATTTGCATTGGTAAAAATTTATTTTTTTATTGTTTAACAAAGCTATAAACACGTAGGGTTTCCCGTGCTTTTACATGCGTTTTAACGCATGTAACGTAGAAATAGTCTTGATTGCACTAGTACCTATTCTACCTACTCGTTCGATTTTAAATGAGAAATCATAGAAACATCACTCACGCACTAGTGGTTTGTAGCTTTGTTTAACAATAACACAATAAATTTTTAGCAATGCAAATAATCAAAACCGACATAATTTGACTTGAACTTTCAAAGGCGCTAAGCAGAATTGCTATTTTATTTTTTAATCAAAAGTTATTCGGGTTTAAAAATTGCAGTTTTTCGATTTTTTGAAAGTTCAACCGCGTTTATCTCGAAAACTGTGCATCCTACTAAAAAACTTGTAGAAATATTTTTTGCTTAAAATGACCCAAAAAATACAAAATATTGTTTTGTTTTGCCAAAAATCGCTGTTATTTGATTCCTCAAGTTCTTGGTCTATAACAATCTTATCGACATCCGGATCAACTGTTACCCAAAAAATTCGTGTTCTACGGGTCAAAATACATAAAAAAAACTTGGGTAAGTCCATCTGAATTAACGAGGCCGTTGTACCCCCCCCTGGCGACAGGACTATTTACGCTAAAGCATAGTTTTAGAAATATTGACGAAAAACTTAAAAAAAACTACTAATTTACCGACTTTTCCCCCATCCCTCCCCCCCAAACCGGGCGCTCAAAATGGTGTAACTTTTTACTGAACAATATGTGGACCATATAGAACAATTTGGTGTTAGAGGATAACTTTTACGTTAGATGTCTGGGTTAGGCCTTTTTTGGACCAATTATACTATACTACCTCCGTAACTTTGAAACCGTCTATTTTAGAAGGATTATGCAAAGGACCTTTTTTATTGCAAATTTAATGTAGAACATTTTTGTATAGAAGGTTGTTTATGATAAACTGCATAGTTTTAGAAATATTGACAAAAAACCTAAAAAACTACGAATTTACCGATTTCTCCCCCCTCTCCCCCCCCAAACCCGACGCTCAAAATGGTGTGACTTTTTTCTGAACATTATGTGGACCATTTAGAACAATTTGGTGTTGGAGGATAACTTTCACTTTGGATGTCTGGGTTATGCGATTATTTGGATCAATTATATCATACTATAGCTCGTTATTGTATCTGCGCCCCCATTCGTTTGTCACGCTGTCTCTGCAAGGGCCATATATCATTCGAAGGATTTTACGTTCCCACACCAGCAATTTATTCACTTCTCTTTTTGTTAGCGTCCATGTTTCGCTTCCATACACGACTGCTGGTCGTATTATGGTCTTATATATCTGGATTTTTGCACCTCGTGAAAGAAGTTTTGACTTCATAAGATGTTGAATTGCAGAGAAAGATCTGTTTCCTGCCATTATTCTCGTTTCAACTTCTTGCTCTAATTTGTTGTCATTTGTGATTGTTTGGTCTGATTTGATTTTGTGATATATTTTTCGCATGACATATTCTAAGGCCAAGTTAAACAACAATGGGGACAACGGATCTCCCTGTCTCAGTCCAGAATTTACACAGAAAGCATTTGATATTTTCCCCCCTATTCTAACTTGTGCAAAGGAGTTACTTACACACATTTGTGTTACCGCAGCTAGTTTCTTGGGTACGCCGAGCTTGATCATTGCCTTCCATAATGTTGCACGATTAATTGAATCATAAGTCTGTTTGAAGTCTATAAAGATCTGATGCACGTCCTGATTATATTCCCAATACTTTTCAAGCATTTGTCTTATTGTTAATAATTGATCAATAGTCGATCTGCTAGGCCTAAAACCACACTGGTAGTCACCAACTATTTCTTCGGCGTATGGTACTAATCTTTTTAATAATATCGAAGCTCTGTAATTCATGCATGATTCCTTTTTTTCCTTTCTTGTGTATGGGTACAATAATACTACCACACCATTCTTTCGGCATTATTTCTTAATGCCAGGCCTTTTCTATTAATTGATGGATTTTACTTATGAGTTCATGACCGCCAGTTTTAATTAGTTCGGCATCAATATTGTCCAGACCAGGGGATTTATCGTTTTCAAGCGTTTTTATGGCATGCGTAATTTCTTCCATGTTTGGTGGGGGTATTTCTAATTCGGCCGTTTGATACTCATGTTCTCCGTTGTTTCCACCATTTTCATTGTTTTCATCAGTGAAATTTTGGATATTCAGGAGCTCTTCAATTTATCTCTTACGAAGTTGGGTGTCCTTATATACAACAAGAACTGCGTATGAAATTTTATTTTCCATTTTAAGGGCACTTTTTGCATTTATGTACACGTTCGCTATAGCGTTGATGTATGCATTATTTAGACTTGCCTTCGTCAATATTTCAAACAATCTTTTTAAGGGTAGGTGCTATATCATAGACCTTCTCTAAAGGATCGAACACTAAATGAGTCGGTAAGTTCCTGGCGGATCTGTTGTCTATAATTTTTTGAAGTAAATAGTATTTACTATTAGTTACATTATTACTTTATATTATCAACACAAGATCTGCCAGCACGGAATCCACTCTGATCACCTAGTTTCCTCATATTAGTTTTCTGGTTATAATTAATACAATATTTTAAGATATAAAAATATCACAAGGAAAAATTTCAAGTGGATGTATACCATAAATCACAAAAAATAAAAACGTTATCTTGTAAAAGGTATATTGAAAATCCCTAAAAAGGCTATATCACAACAAAACGTTTTCGGAATCAATTTTCCATCATCAGTGTTATCATCTAAAATAAGTATAGCTCTATAAGTAAAGCAAACGTGAGGTTAAATTTTGACAAAGGTAAAAAAGTGAATAGATAGTTATACTTACAGGTTTACATGCTTTAAGCCAACAAAATATACAGGTAAAAACCCTTGAGTTGTTTTTAAACAGTCGAGGTTACATTATAATATCCGATTTTAAAGGATGTTAAAAATATTTCCAGATTAACCCCTGGCATCATGTGACATCAACCATATTGGTTGGAAAATTTGTAGGTAGGACCTTACATTGCAGAGTTTAGGTGACAACTGAACCGGAATGGCTCTCTGCACGGTGTCAGCACTAGATTGTCAATGTATATACAGTCTTATTACGTTAATATTATTACAGTATGTCAAGGTACATTGACAATCTAGTGCTGACACCGTGCAGAGAGCCATTCCGGTTCAGTTCTCACCTAAACTCTGCCATGTAAGGTCCTACCTACAAATTTTCCAAGGAATATGGTTGATGTCATGTGATGCCAGGGGTTAATCTGGAAATATTTTTAACATCTTTTAAAATCGGAAAGTATAATGTAACCTCCACTGTTTAAAAACTACTCAAGGGTTGTTACCCGTATATTTTGGTGGCTTAACCTTTAACTACACGCGTTGGCGTATTTAGTACGCCAGATATAAGAATTCTATTCCATATATATTTAAAAATTTAATTTTTGACCTTGCTTATTTATCTAACCTATCACTGGAATGTGCTTTACAATTGGTTTTAGTTTTTTTATAATCGGCGTTCTGGGAAGATCGTAATTTACGATTTATTATTTGTTGTTTCCGGTGGTGGGCAATATACGTCACGATTATAGTAATATAAGTAGTAATATAAGTATATCTTTCAATTGTTTTTTAGTCATTATGTCACAAAATATATTTTTCTTTATAAACAACACTTTTCTCATTTAAAAAATCACATTAAAAAAAATTTATTAGTAGTTTTATTTATCATGGAATCAGATTCCAGTTATAAATCCGAATTAGATTACTGAGAAGGAACTCCAAGTATACGCTGATGCCTAATAAGGTTTATAACAAACAACTAAGTGTATGTAAAAAAAAAATAAACAAACCGCTGTTTTTAAGTGTATTTGCTTGTGGCGTATAAACTACGCCACGCGTGTAGTTATGTTATAACTTGATGCGCGGGTAGTTAAAGGTTAAAGCATGTAAACCTGTAAGTATAACTCTCTATTCACTTTTTTACCTTTGTCAAAATTTAACCTCACGGTTCCTTTACTTATAGAGTTATACTTATTTTAGGTGATAACACTGATTATGGAATATTGATTCCGAAAACGTTTTGTTATGATATAGCCCTTTTTAGGGATTTTAAATATACCTTTTACAAGATAAGGTTTTTATATTTTAAGATATGTTTTTTTGAATACATTAAAGTATAGTACATTGACTTACCTTTGTATTTTGTAAAGAGTTTAAACCCATCTGTATATAGTGATTCTTTAGTTTATCCAGATCATATTTTACCTCCTGCAGAAACGCGAGAGCTTCCTCACCAGACATCTGCAACAATTTAAACAAAATTTTTAATCTGTACTCCTACCCTATATGTACTCTTAATACAGGGGCGTGCGGTGAGGACAGTCCACTAAAAAAATCTATCCTAAAAAACTCGAGTGCGTCAGATTAAGACAACGTGAGTTAAGTACATGAAGAACAGTAGGTATATATTTTTTAAAAAATCTAACGATTTGAGAGGGGCATAATGAAATGGGCTGGTCACAATGTTGTAAAAGAAAGGTAATCTTAAAATCTCTAGCGCGATTGATTTTGTTTTTATTTTGAAGGAAATCCTTTAAGGATTACGGAGGAAATATAATCTGATAATAATTTTCATGAGTTCATGAGTTCAGAGAAATAACTCTCTGAACTCATGCCAGAAATAACTCTCAGTGAAATTAGACAAGCGATGAATAAAATGAAATCCAATAAATCACCAGGAGACGATGGAATAGTGATCGAGGCTGTTAATAATTGCGGTGAACCTCTAATGAGAAAAATAAAAGATCTCTTTAATCTATGTTTGACAAAGAAATCCATACCATCTGAATGGAATAGAGCCAAAACAATTCTTCTGTACAAAAAAGGAGAAAAAACTGATCTGGAAAATTACCGACCAATCAGTCTGTTAAACCATATTTATAAACTTTTCATGAGAGTAATCACCACAAGATTAGACAAAAAATTAGACCTGTATTAAAGTAGAGAACAAGCTGGATTCAGAGCAAACTTTGGAACCAACGATCACCTCCAAACAATAAAACAACTCATCGAAAAATCCATAGAATATAACAAGCCCTTAGTTTTAGCATTCGTAGATTTCCACAAAGCATTCGACTCAGTAGAACTCGACAGTGTTATAGAAGCACTAAACGAGAGCCGCATTGATAGCCGATATTCGAGGCTAATATGTAATATATATAAAAATGCGACAAGCTCGATACAGCTACACGCTAACAACAAACAAATAAAAATCCATACAGGTATCCGTCAAGGGGATACGTTGTCTCCTAAACTTTTCATATCGGCTCTAGAAAAAGCGATCAAAACCCTCGAATGGGGTGATAAAGGAATAAATGTGGACGGAGAGATGCTACACCACCTAAGCTACGCAGGCGATATAGTCCTGATTGCAGACGATTTGGGACAAATAAAGAAAATGTTGGAAGAACTTGGTACGGCATGTCATAAAATAGGCTTAAAAATGAATATAACAAAAACAAAATATATGACGAACTTAGTACCAAGTAAACACCTTGAAATACAAAATGAACAAATAGAACTGGTAGACAAATATATACAGTGCGTCCATAATGTAACGTATAAATTCGTTATTTCGTAAACTGGCGACTTTAAGGAAAAATCCCGAAACAGGTAGATTTTTGTTTTTAAATTACGATTTTTTGGCATATATATAATGCTAGTGACGTCATCCATCTGGGCGTGATGACGTAATCGATGATTTTTTTAAATGGGAACAGGGGTCATGTGACAGCTCATTTGAAAGGGTATTCAATTCTCTATCAAATCATATAAATATTAACATAATTATTTATACAAGGTGTTCAAAAAACATTTTTTAATTAAAATAAATGAGACAAAAAGAAGAATATATTATGTAATTTATTTTAATTCAAATTGCATTTTACTGCTGTCAGTAAAGAGAAAAAAAAATTATTTAACAAATAAACATTGATTTTCGTTTAAACGAAATGTTCAAACTGCCAAGAGATAGGTGGGGGCAGCTTTAACATTGAATTTAAGCGAAAAACAATATTTATTTGTCAAATAAACATTTATTTCCTGTTTTCTGACAACAGTAAAACGTATTTTGAATTAAATAAATTACATACATTCTTCTTTTTGTCTCGATTATTTTAATTAAAAAAATGTTTTTTTGAACACCTTGTATAAATAAATATGTTAATGTTTATATTAGCGAATAGAGAATTGAATACCCTTTCAAATGAGCTATCACGTGACCCCTATTCTCATTAAAAAAAACATCGATTACGTCATCATGCCGAGATGGATAACGTCACTGGTATGATATATATGCCAAAAAATCGGAATTTAAAAATAAAAGTCGACCTGTTTCGGGACTTTTCCTTAATATCGCCAGTTTACGAAATAATGAATTTATGCGTTACTTTATGGACGCACTGTATATCTGGGTCACGAAATTAAGATAGGTAAGGACAATCAAACAACAGAAGTATCCAGAAGAATAATACAAGCATGGGCAGCATACGGAGCTCTTAGGGACATTTTTAAGAGTGACATTCCAACTAACATGAAGAAAAAAGTTTTCGACCAATGCGTGCTACCGGTGATGACCTATGGTGCAGAAACATTTTCGCTGACAAAGAAAAACGCACAAAAACTAAGAGTAGCGCAGAGAAGAATTGAGCGATCAATGAGGATCAATGAGCGATCAATGGGCCACTTTGCGAGACAGGATTAGAAACGAAGATCTACGAGCTAAGACCAAAGTCATAGACGTCATTGAAAGAAGCTGTAACTTAAAATGGAAATGGGCTGGACACGTTGCCAGATAAACCAAGAGCCGATAAACGTAGCAGAAAAAGACCACCAATACGATGGCAAGACGACTTACGAAAGACAACAAAAAACTGGATACAAAAAGCACAAGATAGAACACTTTGCAGACAAACAGGGGAGGCCTATGTCCAGCAGTGGATTGAGAGAGGCTGATGATGATGATGATAATAATTTTCATGGGGCGATCTAGCTAAAATCATATAATATAGGGTGTGCCAAAAGTATGTAGCTAGATGGTAGAATGTTTCGCGAAATGGACGTCAGATCAAAAAACTGAACAATATGTCTTCTATATTCTTCAAAAATTTATCAAATGACACCTAACACTTCTCCCCTGAAGGTGGGGTGGGGGGTAACTTTAAAGGCTTAAATGGGATTATGAATCCCATTTTTTATTGCAGATTTGGATTCATTAGGTAAAAATAAGTAACTTCTAATCGAGATATTTTTTTTAATATATATGGCGCTATAATTGGAAAAAAAACGACTCTTGAAAATTTATACCCGCTCACTCTCCCGCTAAAATTTAAAACTTAACTGTATTTGGTTTTATCACCTAATCTTCACAACCCAATAGGTCTCCATCACGCTTTAGTAACTGCAAATTTAGCATCCCGGTCTCCCTAACTGTTATATTTGATAACGAGTTTTACATAAATATATTTTCTAACATCCCCGGTGGTAATCAAAGTTCAAATAATACTAACCCAAAGTTCGTAAGCCCTGAAAACTTGTTATGAAGATGATGTGTACAGCTTTTTATGTAGAATAAATCTGAGGGGTGCCTAACTAGTTGCAAAGTTTTCTGTATCCGAGGAGGGCTTCGATTTTAAGATTTTAAGTTTATTTTTAACAAGATGCGTCTACCTTTCGTAGTTTCACCACAGGACAGGTCACGCATAATATTTAAGCTACTTGTATTTGGAGCTACTTACAGTGGAATTTAGTTTGAAACCGCAAGTTTGTACAGTTTCAGATAGTGTTGATTATTTTTTAGAACTCTATTTCTTCATATTTTAAACTCAATTTTTTTTTGTCTTTTTGGACTTTCTTTTAAGACCCAAATCATGTAAAATATATTAAATATTCATCTACAAAGTCGTGTCATCCTCATTTTTGCAGACGTTATGAAGTTCGTATCCATATCCGCTGGTTTAATAGAAAATTTAACCACCGACAGAGTATTTCAAGTTATTCTGGGATCAGAAGTAAGCACAACCAGAAAACTCAAAAACGTTCTGTCACAAGGTTTGGTACTCGCACCGCTGCTTTACATCTCAGTCATGCCGACAATAGACACCACCAAATTTGTTTATGCCGATGATTGGGCGAAGCTGAACAGAAGCCCAAAAGCCTCTAAAATTGCAGTAACCGGCTTTTACCTTAACAATTTGGCGTCAAGAACACTTAACGTTAACTTTGATAACACACGACTCACCTACAATAAACATCAAAATACTTGGACTTTGGACAGAACAATTAAATTTATAGAACACTTAAGTATATTGCCAAGAAGCTAAAAACTAGAAATAACATCATTCAGAAGCTTTGCGGCATAACATGGGGGGCATCGGCATCCACACTCAGGTCTTTAGGCATAGCTCTTGTTGATTCTGTACTTGAATATTGTGCACAAATATGGATCAACAGTACAAGAATAACACCATGAGAATGGGCGCTGAGGTGAACAAATCTACATTCCATCACCACACCGTCGCCTACTCAGTCTGCTATCAAGGAATATTAAAGAAAATCTTTAACAACAATGCACTGCCGATTCATAACTATTGAAAAGGTGCAACCAAAAGTCGACTACGCTCCAAAAAATCTTCCATACGAAACTTAGAATTGGCCGCAACCACCGGGTTCAACATGATCATCAATTAGACCCATGAATGGTCGGAAACTCAACCAAACAGAATTATACCTTGCATCACAGAGACACCTCCTGGATTTGACCTACCACGTAAGACCTGGTGTATACATAACCGTATCAGAACTAAACACGGTCGATGTGCGCATATGGGGTAAGTTACCATCACCATCATGCAGCTGCGGAAAGGTCCAAACTATCAAGCACATAACGAAGCAGTGCCACGAATATTACCTGACTGCGGCACCTACATAGGTCTATTACTTACTTAATCAGTAGACCCATTTGTACCTTTCGGTGTTGGGCCATATTTATAATACAATTCATTAAATTACAATATTTTACATTCTTCTGAATTGTCCTGGCTCTTAACGAACTGTCTCCATTCCTTCCTATTGGATGCTATCTGTGTTGCTTCCTGCCAAGTCTTACCCTTACTCTGCAGTATCTGCGAAATGTCACTGTTCCATTCTTTAATGGGTCTTCCTCTTCTATTCTTACCTATTGGTTTGGCGTCCCACACTATTTTCACTTGTCTATTATTGTCCATCCGGGTTAGATGTCCGAACCAAGCCAATTTTTTCTCCTTGATTGAGTCAAGTATCGGTTTGATTTTGAGTCTTTCTCTTATTTCTTCATTTCTGATTCTATCAGTTCTTTTTACTCCGATCGTTCTTCTGAGGTATTTCATCTCTGCCGCCTGTATTCTGCTCTGATGTCTTTTGTTTAATATCCAATTTTCTGCTCCATATGTCACCGTAGGTCTATATATTGTTTTGTATATTGTCATCTTGGCCTTTGTTGATATTTTTTTGTTATTAAGGAATCCTCTATTTAGTGCTTGGAATAGTTTTCCTGTGTTTTCCATTCTGTTGTTAAGATCGTCCTCTATGTCTCCTTTGTTGTTGATTACTGTTCCTAAGTATTTGTATAAATTTGTCTGTATTATTTGATGTTGGTCTATCATTACTTCTATTTGATCTTCCGTCCCTTGTTTCCTTGTTTTCCTTACTGTATTTGTTGTTTTCATGTATATACTCTTTGCTGCTTCTATCAGTTCTTTACTTACTTCCTTCTTCTTTAGGCTTTCCCATATATCTTTTCTTTTGTCTGAGTCGAAGGCTTTTTCCATGTCTATAAGGCTCAGCTTTATTTTTCTATTTTTCTTTAATGCTTTTTTTATTACTTGTTGCATGGCATAGGTCTATTAACTAGATTAAAAATATCGACGTTTGCCAGCTTACGAATTTTTATACATAGTCAATTTTGATTTAACTTATTTATTGTATATTGTAACCATATAAATGTGTCAAAATGTCATACGCTAAATAAATAAATATAATATTTATTTTAAGACACAATTTTCAGAATATATTTTTACATGAAATATGAAATGTGCTAAAAATGTTTATCCTGATGTTGGGGCATTAAATTGATAAACGTAATTTCAGTGGCAACCATAATAAAAATTGGTTTCCACGTAATAAAAATTGGTTTCCAAAATTTCCAAAAGTAAATACAATAATTCAATTTACACGTTACGAATTTACAATAAGAGGACTCACCGGAAGAAGAAGCAAATTAGCCATGAAAACAAAATTAAGACTGATAAATAGCATTATACTGCCTATAATTACAGGCGTATCTCTTGAATGAGGTCACACAAGTCAAAGTAACAAAAAGAAGATACAAGCGGCACACAACAACTGCCTCAGAGAAGCTGCCAACGTGCCCAGATACGTCGCCGAACGGTTCTTATTTAGAGGCCTAAAACAAATAAGAGTACTGGATATGATGGAGGAAAAAGCCAGAACAAAATTTGCTGAGATAGAAGACCACCCAAACCGGATCCTGCAAGAGATATTAAGGTATTATGTGTACCATAGATGGAAACACAGAAGACCCAAACAGCAAATATTAGTACATATATAATAAAGGCTAGATAATCGTAGCTTTATCAAAAAAGACAACGTGCTCACCTTTGGCATCGCATTATATTTTATTAATGTTGACTTTTATACGTTTCAGACATCTCCCAAAAAATTCTAAAAGAACTCAAAAAATGGCTACGACCACTAAAAAAATCAATAAAACATTAACAATAGGAGAAGGTCACAGAAAAATACTAACAATACCCAAAAAACGGGCAAGAATGGCCCACACCGAACTGGACGTAGCTCAGAGCGGGGACTCGGCGCCCGAGCAAGTAATTCAGATCGAAGATAATAGAAGTCACTACCAGAGATAGCGGAAATAGAGCGCCTCACGCTGACCTGCATGGATCGGGGTAGGATTTCTTGTGGGAGTCCGTGTACCCAGAGCTCCCATATGATAAGCACTTTGCTGATTGAAAGCCCCTATAGCGCATCAGAGTGCTATCGGAGGTCTACAATATTAATATACATGGATTATCCGACATATGACAGAAGCTCGAAACAAATGACTGTGAATGAAAAGCCCTATTCTGTCGTCTTACGATATGGTTTGTCACAGTTTTTAGACAAACTCCTTGTTACTTTTATAAGATTTCTCGAAACTTTCTGAAAGCTAGTTCCGATTTAACATAGAATTTTAGTTTCCATCAACCTACTCATTCATGTCTCCTTAGCTTTCTTTATAGGTCACGTTATTTTTGTCTATACATTATATTTTAACATTGTCGGCAACATCCACATAGCAAAAGGAAATGGGAGAATCATTAAACGTTAATGGATACTATTCGGCACAATAATTTCATCAGAAATTTTTGTACCGTATATAAATAGTACGTTATTACTCAAGCCAGGCGTAATAAAAGTAACCTTGACAGACGTTTATGAGGAGAGCTTTTTCAATACTCGCGAACAAAAGAAAAACAAACAGTGAAAAAGCTTATTGTCATTCTAGACGCATTCGGCAGGCTTTTATGGCCACTCTTTGATAAATAATAAATTATGTATGGTATGAGAAACGGCGTACGTTATTATTTAGAATCAAGATTATGAAAATTGGGGAAAAATATATATTGGTTTTAAGAAGACAGTTTTTTTCCAGCTGGAGGCTTTATTACGCGTATCGCGTGTAAAGAAGTATAAAAAGCAATATGAAAAAAATAACGACAATAAAGATGTTAGGAATTCAAGAGAGAACAAAAGTACCCATAGTACCTTAAAATTAAGATAAATGCAAAAAATTAAATTGTGTTAGTAACAAGGAGTAAAAACTTTTTAAATTACATCAGTAATAAGTAAAAACTGTGGGGTTTCCTAGGGGCATCTGTGTGAAAATTGAATTTTCTTTTGTAAAAAAAAAACGCATCTGTTACGACGATTTTCTTCACTATGCCAGTTTACGAATTGACAAAGAAGTAATAATTCTATTTAAAAAATTTGCATAAACACTACTAGTGCCCTATAGTCTAGGCGCTAGAGTGGTCACTGTGTCCTTTTCAATTCTGATGGACAAAGTCAACGGTTTCTTATGGATTTTTGGCTACTGATTACGAATTTCGAGGGTTGATTTCGATCCGAGTGGTGAAAAAATTTTTATAAACAATTTAATTGTTTATAAATTGTTTATAAGGCTCTGGCTCATAAACTAAAAGAGATAAAAAAATGTTTCAAATAAAATTTGTTCCTTAAAAAAAATTAAACAAAAAAACGTTTACTTAATTTAACTCCAATAATTAGAACTTAAGATATTGTAAAATTAGTGCACAATGCAAATTGACAATTGCAAAATAAGTATTTTTCGAAGCTTTATCGATCGTAACTCGGCTTCTACGCCTGCAAATGAGCCTTAGAAGGTCTTAATTTAAAGCTTAATTAATAGGCTTTTAAACAAAGTATGTTAAATTACCTTGTCCTCATTTGTTTTAAAGTTATACCCGTTTGAATTTATAATTTTCTTAAAAAAATTGTACATTAATTTGTTTATAAGGGTTTCAAGCAAATTTGAGCTACAAATATTTATATTTTAATTAACAATTATGATAGAACAACTCAAAAGGAACAATTTGAGCTTACGAAAATGTTCGTAAGTTTATTTTTAGTCAAGATTGCAATATTCTAATGGCGCGCTATGAGGCGCAAGATCGGCTCACAGTCAAGTAAGTATTCTTCGACTCTTTATCGATCGTAACTCGGCTTCTATGCATTCAAATGAGCCAATATGTGATAAAGATATAAAAATGGATCGAGTTCTTTTGCAGCATCATCATTGCATATAAAACAAGCATTTATGATGTGGCGGCATACACACAATTGACGGGCCTTGATGATGCTGCAAAAGAACTAGATCCACTTTATATGGATATCATATAGATAATTCATATAGACTCTGAAGCCCCAAAAAGTTTTTATTTTACTGCCCACAAGAACAGACTTAGTACCACCATGTAACTGTAAAAATTTCTCTAAGAACTTATGCAGATGTAAAAAAGCTGTGGTTCCCTGTATATCTCTATGAAGATGCATAAAAAAATGTTTGTTAAAATAGTATTAATAAATAAAATCAACTTACTTTTTAGTTATACTTCTGAAATATTAGTTTTTAATATTTTTTTCTCATTTAGTATAAAAAATAGAAGAAAAAGTAAACAGAATGGAAAGTGAGACGAGGTACAGTATGATGATTTAATTACAAGAATTATATGATAAAATTTTATTAGGATCTTCAAAAATGAAAAACGAAGATAACGTATGTATACATAGAAATTATAATTTGCATCGAGAAGTTAGCGCGTGAACGTTTACGCGGTGAGCCGATCTTGCGCCTCATAGCGCGCCATTTAAATATCGATATCTTGGCCAAAAATAAACTTACGAACATTTGCGTAAGCTCAAATTGTTAATTTTGAGTTCTTCTATCATTATTGTTAATTAAAGTATAAATGTTTATAGCTCAAATTTGCTTAAAACCCTTATAAACAAATTAATGTACAATTTTTTTAAGAGAATTAATACTTCAAACGGGTATAACTTTAAAACAAATGAAGATAAAGTAATTTAACACTTAAAGAAACTTTCATTGGAAGCACATTAATTAAGCTTTAAAATAGGAACTTCTAGGGTTCATTTTCATGCGTAGAAGCCGAGTTACGATCGATAAATCTTCGAAAAATACTTATTTTGCAATTTGCAATTTGCATTGTGCACTAATTTTACAATATTTTGAGTTCCAATTGTTGGATTTAAGTTTACTAAGCGATTTTTTCTTCGTTTTTTATTAAGGAACAAATTTTATTTAAAACATTTTTTTTATCTCTTTTAGTCTATCAGCCAGAGCCTTAGAAACAATTTATAAACAATTAAATTGTTTATAACAATTTTTTGACCACTCGGATCGAAATGCACCCTCGAAATTCGTAATCAGCAGCCTAAAATTCATAAGAAACCGTTGAGTTTTTCCATCAGAATTGAGAAGGACACGGTGACCTCTATTTGGTGCCTAGACTACTAACTTAAGGGTGTTAATTATGATCTAGATATGTGATGAGAATAGATCTTTGTCCGTGATTTTCTATTTCATGCAACTTGAAAGTTTGATACTTTTCACTATGAGGAACATGCATAAAAAGGAATAACCCTAAAAAAGTTGCGGAAATCTTTCAGCTTCGTTCCGCGATTTTTTCCTGTAATAGTAGAAGAACAAGGTTTTAACAATGATAATGAACGGGCTCATCAACTCTGCCTGTAGAACCCGAACTTGTAATTGGGGTGCCTTTCAGTACTGGTCTGGGTAATCTCAGGGAGCTTCTTCTGCGGAGATTACAGAACTCCTGGGCCAATTGTGGAGGTTTGAGACAGGCTAAGCTCCATATAGTGAGGCCATCCAAAAATCTCACAGCCCATCTTCCTCATCTAGTCTAAATCGTAGAAGATGCTCCCTGGCGGTCAGCATGCTCACCCGCCTGTGTAGACTCAGCACCTGTGTGACGGCACCTTCATCTGCTTGGATTGGCGGATGGTCCACGGTTCCGTAAATGATGAGGAGGAGGAAACCTCTTCACATATCCTCTGTAAGTGCCTGGCATAGGCCCATCAGAGGTGGCAGATCCTGGGGTCAGCATTTGTGCAGCTGAGTCAGGTGAGGGAGTTGCCTTTGAAAATAATTTCTGTGAGGCCATAAGGTTGCTGAAAAATTAGACATTCGGAGTGGCATTGGCAAGAGAAGCTCAGATGTTCAGCCCCCACTGATTTTGAGAGACATGGGAGCCATTTAATACTGCATACCCCTTCCAGGAGTAGTTTTTCCATTTTAAGTGGTAGATAGGGCGTAAATGTATAACAAACCGGGGTACCACATGGAATAACGAACATTTTGAACTTCATTCGATTAATTTATTTTTATTCGTTCAAAAGTTACGTTGAGCTCAAAAATAGGAGCGGGTTTTGGATGGAGTTTGGGAGAAGTTTTTTGGGGTATCTCTCTACCAGGTTGTAACGTTGCAAACCTCACATCTTTGCTATTTTATTTTTAAGTAAATATTTTGTTCTATTTTCTCTAATATTTTATTAATGATTATCTTCTGTATTCGTTTTAACTTGTTTTTTCGTTAAAAACCTGTTGGGCGCCCGTTCTATAGGCAACTCACTTTTCATCTAACATCTAAGTCATTATACTGAACGTACTCCGTATATCCTTACTCTCTATATATCTGTCTTTTAATATGAAACATGGTTGTCCATCTCCTCATACTTTGAGCAGTCATGTCAATGAGAGTGGCAATTAGTAATGGAGGGAAAAAATTAATTTATTTAAAGAGATGAGCCCATCACATCTTCATTTATTTCCAGACTTTCATATTCGCTCTTGGGGTAAGTATTTAACCATCACTGTACAAGATTTTCTAAGCCTGTTTTAATTTTTTATAACCTTTTTTGTTTATATACCTAACCTTGACGTTACTCTCCACATGTCTTGGTATCTTAATTTTGAATATTTTTGATCTATTGATATGCTTTTAGTAATCAAATAGTTTAACTATTAGTAATTAATTCTCGCCATCTGCTACCCTTTCTGATTATATCTTAAAAAATGGTAGACTTGGTACATTTTGGTTTTCACTTCTTGATGTTTGATATGTGTTTTATTATCTTCTAGTTTTTGGATAGAAATCACCTTTCTCCCTTCGGCAGCACCTGCCTTCATCACCGGTGATGCTACTTATAAGGCAAAGACGACAGGATGCATCGTAACTAGACTGCAGCGACCAACACCACCAATAAACTAGAGCTGCACTGACCTCATGCCGTCCATCTAGCCCAGGTCAAGACCATTCGACATCAAAAAGTTACCATAGAACCAACACCACAAGCCATGCATAAGTATAATCCAAGAATTGTTAGTTTTTGGCAAGAATTTGAATTAGGGCTTCCAATCCCGCGCCTGAGTTCAATCTCGGTATTTGCGGGACTAAGAATTTTCAATCCCGTGGGATCTCGGTATTTGCGGGATCTCGCATATTGAAAATAGTCATATTAATATAAGGCAAATAAAACAATAAATGAATCAACTAACTCCAAGACCCCTCCGTGTTTCAGTGGTAAGAGCGCCTGCCTTTGGATCGAAAAAATCCGAAAGGTTGTGGGTTCGAATCTCACTAGGGTCAGGAATTTTTCATTTATTATAAATTAATAAATGAATATAGTTTCTGTCCTTGTGGGATCGGTACTCACCGGAGGGACCGCAGACGTTCGGATACAATTAGCGTCTCTTTGCAAAGACAATGACGTCGACTTTGCAAAGTAACAAGACACTTACTCAACATACACATTACACATGACACTAATACTCATGTTGTGACTAGCTGAATGACATAAAGTCCATGCCATTAAAAAAAACTAACTCCACATTTATTTAAGTATTACTATTAGTATTAGATCACAACTGTTTTTTCTTCACAAAAAACAGTAATAAATACAGGAAAAACAAAAAATCTATCTTCAAAAAATACACCAACAAAATTTAAAAAAACAACCCAAAAAAGCCATTTTCAACTGAAAATTAATATAGTTTACTAATTTATTTGCTATATTACTCAGCTATAAGTTACTATTATTTAGCTGAGCTAAAGCTTTCAATTGAAATTGTTTGCAAAGGAAACACAACATATTGGATGGTATGAATAAAAACGGAGTATAAACTCCAAGTACGTTCTCATGAGTATGAGCATAAAGTATAAGTTTATACTACATTTCATATGAATAAAAATATGTTGATGTGATGAGTTTCTACTCACCGTACATAAGAGTAGATACGACCGCGTGGAGTATGTACTCTAAAATCTAAACTGCCATCTGCCAAAATCCTGCGTATTTTAGACACAATATAGCCAGCAGCAGAAAATGCCCATTCGGCTTCCATACGTCGACGGTATTCCTTTTTAGTCTTTATATGTAAATGTAAGATATTTTCCCATTGACTCACCAGATTCATAGAGTCATTTCTATTTTAATAATGGACTCAAGTGTATTAGCTCGAGATGGCGACGGGCAAAGTAAATACATTACATGCTGACGATATAGTTAACTCTAACTCCTGTTGCAATGTAAGATCAAGATCGGAACCTGATGATGGAACCTCTACATTGTTTCTCACGTGTTTCTTACTTGATCAGCCTCTTCCTCATCATTGCTCTCAGATGAATTTAAAGGGCTGAAGTTCATTTCCGTTACAAAATCATTAATTTCTTTCTTTTCGAAGTAAACTTTTCGGTGGGAGATGAACAGTTTCATCGTCACACGACACTTGGTAACTACGAGGCTTTTGGAGATAAATCAGTAGTGCAGTCACATTTCTATGTCGTTGTAAAATACGGCGCCAAGACAGTATTTTTAAAATTTTGAGCGTAACTACAGCAGTAATGTACGCTTTTTTCAGTCCCGCAAATCCCGCGGATCCCGCACCTGTAATCCCGCATCACGCGGGATTGGAAAATGACGCAAGATCCCGCAATACCGAGATCTCGGTATTGCGGGATTGGAAGACATAATTTGAATATATTTGTTAATGCATTTAATAAGTCACATTTTTATTATATCTTTTTCGCACAATAAACATGATTGGTTAGAATATTGTTTTGTTTGCTTCCATTATGAATTTTCATAGTTCATATATCTAAGATTAGGACAAGACGAACACAGACCTTGGGACACTGAGCTAGGCTAGGGTGAACGATAACTATCTCAGTTGGTTGAGGTATTATTTTCGAATGTTATTTCAATTAGCTGGGGTAATCAATCTCGTTTTTGTTTCAAGGTGTTTGAGAATTACAGCAGCATTGCTTAAGAATATTTTACATTATGTATCATTTGGAGCAATATTTACTTGGAAGCGACCTGTGGCTCAAATTCCAATAATTATTGATGGGTAGTAGATGTATTCTTGCAAGGGTAGATGACGCTAAAGGTATTTGTATTAAATATACTGAGAAATAATAACTACCAATATACTAAACTAATAATGAAAGGAAAGATTGAGAGAACAAAGAACTAGGACGGAAAAGTCTATCGTGGCTAAGAAATATTGGATAATAGACAGGCTAAGTTGTGATTATATACCTAATAAGAACGACTGCAAAAAGGGAAGACTTTACAATTGGAATAGCCATCTGCCACTGAGGGGAGGGCACTTTAGGAAGAAGCATAAGCATGGCAAAGAGTATATTATATTCAAAATTCTGAGTATGATATACTCGTAATAATAAGGATTTTACATTGCGCAATTATACATACATATTTTATTAAAATTTATATTATATCATTACTTACAATATCTTCTCTCAAAAATTCTTCGATGGATGCAGTCACTCCCTTTTCATCTCCTGTCCAAAAAATGTATTTGGCCACATCCATCGGCGAATATCGGACGCCAGTAGCTGTCTCACCCTTATCAACCTGAAAAACAAGACAAAAAGAATTGGGTAAACAAGTAAATAAGTAATTTTCATTTTAAATTTTTAATATCACTCTTGGTATAAACAGGTCAACAGTTTAATTATTCGAAGTTAATGAAAAGTTTGAGACATATTCCCTTTTGAATAAAACATTTTTTCTAAATAAAAATTTCAAAAAATTTGCACATATGAAATGAGTCGGACCCTAGAATTCATTAGTGCCATAACCCTTCTTCTTTTAGTGGCTATTCGTTTCGAATATTGGCGATCATTCTGGCTATAATTATTTTATTAACTGATGCTTTAAATAGATTAGTTGTTTTTCTCAGGTTCTTTAACCATGATATTCTTCTTCTCCCAATTCCTCGCTTTCCGAATACCTTACCTTGAGGGATTACCTTCAGTAATCTGTATTTAGTGCCGTTTCTCTTTATGTCTCCGAGATATTCTAACTTTCTGCTTTTAATAATATACATCACCTCTCTTTCTTTGCCCACTCTTCGTAATACGGTCTCGTTGGTTATCTTGGCCGTCCATGATATCCTTAGGATTTGCCTGTATAGCCACATCGCGAAGGCTTCAAGTTTTTTCTCCATTGCTTCAGTGAGTGTCTAGGATTCAACTCCGTAATACAATATTGAGAAGATATAACATCGTAGGAGCCTTATTTTTATCTCCAGCTTTTAAAGAGTTTGGCCATGTTATTGAATGCACTCCTAGCCTTCCCTATTCTATATTTTATTTCTTATGAGTGATCGCCTTGTTCGTTTACTCTTGTTCCAAGATAGTTATACTGTTTTACTCGGTCCACTGGTGTATTATTGATAAGTAGTTGAGCGTCTCTAATTTAATTTTTGCTGATGATCATAAATATAGTTTTTGATATATTTACTTGAAGTCCAAATCTTTCACTTACTTTATTTACTTTGTTTATTAGTTGCCCTAAACTGTTCAAACTGTCTGCAAAAATAACGGTGTCGTCTGCATAGCGGATGTTGTTTAGGCGTTCTTCATTTAGAAGTATTCTATGTTCGCAATTTTCCAAGGCTTCACTAAATATTTCCTCTGAATATAGGTTAAATAATATAGGTGAAAGTATACAACCTTGTCTAACGCCTCGTAGAATCTGGTTCGCTTCCGTTGGTTCACCTCCAAGATGTGAGCGGCCGTGGAGTAACGGCATAAACGCTGGCCTCATACGCCAGTAGACGTGGGTTCGAGCCCTGCCAAAGACAAACCATTTTCATTTCCAATAATGACACGAGCCGTCTCACCGTGCCTCGGAGAGCACGTAAAGCCGTCGGTCCCCCTGGGCTAGTGTACATCGGCACTAGTTACTTAAAACAGGGTTAAAGATGTAAATGGCGCCGGAACTATCCGAAAGGATTTCCTCGGCAAAAATGCCATACGATATTATTATTATTACCTCCAAGATTCGTTCTTATTGTGGCTGATTGGTTCCAGTATAAATTTTTTATTATACGTCGGTCTTTATCATCCATTTGGGCATTTGTTAGAACATCCATCATTTTTCGGTGTTGAACTGTATCAAATGCTTTTTGGTAGTCCAAAAAGCAGGTGTAAATATCGCAAGTCATATCTCTACATCTTTGAAATAAAACCTGTAGACTAAACAGTGCATCTCTTGTACCTACGCCTTTCATGAATCCAAACTATGTGTCTTGTATCCTCTATTCGCATAGCTTGTATATTCTACGATGTATAATTTTAAGAAAAAGTTTTAATGTATTAGCTCATTAGACTTATTAGCCTATATTCTCCGCACTTTTTTGCTCCCTGTTTCTTTGGTAAGGTAATAAATTCTGAAACTAGCCAATCTTTTGGGATATTGCCTGCGTCATAGATATTTTTGAAGATTTTACATAGTATTCGTAAAGATTCATCATCAAGAAGTTTAAGAAATTCAGATTGTACTCTGTCTGGTCCTGGAGCTCTACCTTCTTTTAGTGATATTATGGCTGCTCCTATTTCTGCCACTAGTATAGGTGGTCCTGTTTCCATAGGTATTGGGGACTGGCTCTCCCTCTCATCAAAAAATAAATTTCGTATGTAATTTTTCCAGGTATTATTGATACTTTCCTTGTCCACAATTATCTCTCCATTGTCATTATAATCATCTGTCATAACACAGATATCGCAAACTTTTCAGAAGAGCAAGTCCAAGATGTTATGTGAACTTTTTATTTTTTTTTCTCTGCCACTTCTTTATCTAAGTTAACCAAATTCTGTACTTATGTTGATTACGTGTGTAGCTATCTAATGGTAGTATTTATTTTTCGTTATTGACATTATGTGGGGCTTGGTGGACATATGGGGCTTGGTACGAGGGAGGCATTATTTGGTCTCCAGATATTACTACATAAATACCGAGATCAGCGAAAAGACGTGTTTCTCTGTTTTATGGACTACGAAAAAGCGTTTGATCGAGTAAAATACACAAAACTCATAGAAACCCTAACGCAACATGGTATAGACCATAACAGTGTGGTCCTTATTAAAAACCTATATTGGGATCAAATGGCGGCAATCAAAATAGACAATCGTCTAACAGCAAGAATGTCAATAAAAAGAAGATTTCGTGAGGGCTATGTACTTTCTCCAATATTATATATTATAAATTCCGAAAAATCTTTCAAAATACTCTCGAAAATATTAAAGAAGGAATAAAAATCAACGGAAAATACGTAAAAAACTTATACACAGACGATACCGGTATTCTTGCGGACAGTGCTGAGGGTTTGCAACGACTTTTGAATACCATAACCAGAGAGGGAGATAGTTTGGGGCTGAATATAAACACAAAAAAAAAACAAAAGTAATGGCTGTTACACGTGCACCAAATGTCGACACTAATATTCGTATCTCTAACAAACAGATAGAACACGTACAAAGATTCCAGTATCTTGGTTGCTAAATAACAAACGATCTAGAGCACGAAGTCGAAATACGTGCTCGTATAGAGTATGTCAGGTCCGCTTTTCAAAGAATGAAAAAAAATTCCTTATAAACTCGTTGGATATCCATATATACTTATATATAATAACCCGGTGGTGCCCAAAATCCCGACAGCCAAAATCCCGACAGCCAAAATCCCGACAGCCAAAATCCCGACGGCCAAAATCCCGACGGCCAAAATCCCGACGGCCAAAAAACTGACACGCCAGAATCATTTTGAATATTTATTGTTTCCTTTTCAAATCAATACCAAATCATATTATAGAGTATTGAAACTGAAAAATTATTACTTACGGATAAATAAGTACGGGTAGTGATTATTATGTATTTTAAAAGAAAAAATTATTTAAACACTTCATTTTATAATATAAAAGCTATGATAATATCTAAAATATGAAAGTAAACATGAATTCAGGATATGATTATTCATATACTATTATTGGAATATATAGTGGCAAAAAAAAATAATTTAATTCATAATATACCCATGTTAGAAATTTTATTTAGAAAATTAGTTCATATTAAATATAAAGTTCATTAGTTCATATTAAAACAAGGTATAATTGTAATTACAGGTTAAAAAGAAACTTATCAAACCTGTCGGGATTCTAGCCTGTCGGGATTGTGACTGTCGGGATTTTGGCTGTCGGGATTTTGGGGTAGACCCATAATAACCATATACAGTGATGAGCGCACTAATAACCGGCAAAATAACGCAAAAGATGGAAAACATATTAAGTTGTGAGATAAAAAGAGATGAACCTAGTGGAGGTGTTAAATTTAGCGATAGTAACTTATAGATTAACATTATATTAAGTGTTTCCCACCTTTAGACGTATCGAATGAATTTGAGAAATGCCACTGTCACAGTGACAGTTTTAGTTGACATACTCATCTGATACATCTAAAGGTGGGAAACAATCAATATAATGTCAATTTATATGTTACTATCGCTAAATTTAACAACTTTACTAGTTTTATTTCTTTTTATCTCACAATTTAATATATGTTTTCCATCTTTTGGAAAATACGACATATTTACAGAGAAGAAAGATATAACTTTATACGACTCATAATGGAAGGGAAAGTGGAAGGAAGAAGAGGTCCAGGAAGAAGAAAATGCTTCTGGCTGAAGAATGTAAGACACTAGACAGGCCTGGACACACATTCGATACTAAGAACCGGTCAAGAAACCGAGAACGCACCTTAAGAAGAAGAATTGACATTACCCTGAAATTCACTATTAAAATATATGATAAGGCGCTACTGCTAAGATACCCGTAATTCGAGGTTTCCAAGTTATGGCACTAGATAAGTTTTATTTGAGTATTTTTTTTGGTTAAAAAATTTGTTCTACTTATCACATGATATAGCAATATTTAAAAATATTTATCACACATCCACTCTTAACCACAGCGTAAAGCAAACTGCCTTGTAGCGCTCTTGCTAATGCTGAGAGCCAATGGTTATAATACCGACACAGGTTCACTATGCAGATTTTAATATAACTAAATTATATGACATCATTTCACAACAAAGGAAATCCCTAAGGGATAAAACACAGATTTTCCATTTTTATAGGGTTATGGTATGGCATTATTGAAGTCAGGTTGCGATGTTACTTCAATGAGTCTTTAATCATTTTAACTATTATTCTGTCAAAGTCCTATATTCATTTAAATACTCATTTAATTCAGTTTATTCAAGTCGTACCTTCGGGAGTATTGTAATCATGTTAACGGCAATCTGCTTTCGGGGGGGGGGGGGGGGGGTTGCAATAAAGTAATGTAATGAAATATTTGAGAACATTTGAAATTCTAATAAACTTCCAGATAGAATTTTATCGAATAACAATTAACTAATTTAAATCTAGACGCAAATAAGAAAAACATCCTCGAGACCAAACATTAATTGCAGAACTGTAGAAAGCTTGAATTCAATACTAATAGACACAAAAATACAGCTTCAATATGCGCTACTAAAACAAACAAGTCCAAAGGCATTTTGCTTTAATAGTCCAAGTAATAAAGCTTAAAATAGGACAAAACCTCGCCATTTTTACAGAATGGATCGATTTGCTTGAAAATTTGAGAATAAGTAGTGGATAGTCCAAGGATCAAAATCTATATCATGCCAAAAGTCACTTTTACCATGGGGGTGGTTGCCACCCCATCTCGGGAGTGGAAATGTTTATTATATTTTGACCGCAAGAGTTGGTAAAAATATTCATTATAATCAAAAAACGTTTTATATATTTTTTTTTGATAAAATTAATAGTTTTCGATTTATTCGCTATCGAAAGTGTTAGTTTTATATCGAAAAAATCAATGTTTTAAATCAGTTTTCTGCTAATAACTCAAAAAGTTTTAGTTTTATCAAAACAACTTTACTTAACAAAAATGTACCTTTTGAAAAGGAATAGCCAAAACGGTTTTTTTTATTTTGTTTAAGACCAATAGTAATCGAGCTATACTTTATTATATGTTGGCTCTTCTTCGTCAAATGCTAAATATTGTAGTTTCAAAGTCAAAGCACGGAAAAACTATGCATTTTTCGAGGTTAACTTGTTGAAACTAATTTAAAGTATTTAAAAATATGCATCTCCAGAAATAAAAAAAATCCCTAGCTAAAAAAATTAAGTGACATAATAAAAAGAATGTCAGTCTCTATTTTTTTCATCAAAAAGTGATCGTAAATAACCCCCTAATCACCACCATAATTAAAAGTTGTCATTAACCTGATTTGGTTTTCTTGATTTATGTATTGTTAATATGGTCTGAAAGTTTGATCGGCTTAGAATGATTAGTTTATAAAAAAAATGGAGTTAAAAGCGAATAACGAGTTTTTGTAGTTTGGTAAAAAATGTCATTTTCTTCAGAATAGAAAGATTAGCATCAGAGATACGAAAAAATATTTAAATATGGAATTGTAGCTTATTTTTTCCCAAGAACTTGGTTTGCCAAAATTTTTTTTACGGCAAAAATTGAGTGAGCTATTGACAATTAAAACTTGTAATATCATGCAAAAACCACCTTTACCAACCCTTTCAATGACCTCTTTTTGTGACTGAGAATTTTAATAGTTATTTATGATATAAGTGTTAAAAGTACACATTTAATGCACGCATGTGGAAGTTTGCAGCATGAGCGAAAGCGAGTTCTGCAATTCACATGAGTGCCTTAAAAATCTACTTTTTAACACGCATATCATAGAATATTTTTTCTACAAACGTAATTACAGGACAATATCTACAAAAAATTTTCACTTGAACTTGACTGACATTTCAATTTTATATTTTTTTGACATTACATGAAAATTGTATATACGGTCAATACGATCTGCAGTGCCTTAAAATTTTTTTAAATCACAAGTGCCTTAAAGTAGCATTTTTGAGGCTCGTGTGGAGTGCTAAAAATTCCATTTTTAACACGGTTGTAGAAAAAAGGATTTATTATTAATAACATTATAGATCTTGTAAAAACTTACAAAATTCTTTTTGACGAACTTTCTAAGATGAAAAATAAAAAAAGTTATGGTTAAAAAATCAATATATTTTTTTTGAAAAAAAAAAGAGAAATCCTATTGGAAGCATAATAATGTAAGTTAGCGGTGTTTTTAGTCATTGGCCTTATTTATTCTTCTTTATTTATGCATTATTAATAGATTCTAGAAGTTTGACGGGCTTAAAATTATTAGTTTTTAAAAAACTGAAGTTTAAAGCGAATAACGAATGTTTGCAATTTAGTAAAAAATGCCATTTTCTTCAGAATAGAAAGATTAGCATGAGAGATACGAAAAAATGTTTAAATATGAAATTGTAGGTAATTTAATTCACAAGAACTTGGTTTGATAAAATTTGTTCTACGGCAAAAATTGAGTGAATCGTAAATAAGTATACCATCGAAACACATTGATTTTTTTAGATATAAAACTAACACCTTCGATAGCGAATAAATCAAAAAATATTAATTTTATCAAAAAAATGTATAAAACATTTTTTGCTTAGAATGAATGTTTTTTTAACTTGTGCGGTCAAAATATAATAAAAAATTTCCACCCCCGAGATGGGGTGGCAACCACCCCAATAGTAATAGCGCCTGTCCGCATCATATAGATTTTGATCCATTTTGATCCAATTTTCAAGCAAATTGATTCATTCTGTAAAAATTGCGAGGTTAAAAGCTTTGGCTCTTGGACTATAAATTTATTGCCTTAAAAGTGTAAGTAAAAAGTTAAATTAAATTTATGAATCATTAATCTAAACTAGAAATCTAACCTTTCTTCTCGGAATATTTGAATAACTCTTAATTTTCTTACTTTTATGCAAGTTTTTACTACGTTTATATGGCGCAAGTACTATTATTATAATATATACCTACGTAAACTTTATTTAATAACAAAAATGATCAAAAGATCATGCAGAAAATATAAAAATTAATAATTGGTCACTTATTTTGTTACAAAGTGTGGAAAATATTAAATATTTTATGACTTTTATAGTTTTATGACCCCTTATTTCTTTCTACTAATAGATCTAAAAATTGAATCTGCTTAGTATCAAAATAATATACAGAGAGGGTCTATAATTTGGAATAAATTAAATATCTTAAACACTAATTTTTTTGAAAAATACTCAGATTAGTATTTAAAATTCTCCATTTTGACATATAATAATACCCTAATAGCACACGACGTCCTTTGGACGTCCAAAATAGGTCCATTTTTGGTCCTTACGTCCATGGACTATAAACGGACGTCCTTTGGACGTCCTTCGGAAGGAATAAATATGGACGTCCTTTGGACGTCCGACGTTGGACGTCCTTCGGACGGAATAAATATGGACGTCCTTTGGACGTCCGACGTTGGACGTCCATACTGGACGAAATACGGACGTTTTATGAACGCTTATATATTATATTGGACACATTATACCAATTACGGGATCAAATAGCAAAATAATTCAATAAAATATTAACTTACGCGTTAACTTTACGTTAATGAAATACAGTCAAACCTGTCAGTAACGGCCACTAAAATGAAAGAACTATTGGCCGATATAGAAAGGTGGCCGTTATTGCCAGTTTTTGTAGTCTAGATATACAGTAAAACTTGTGTTACTGGCCACCTGATAAAATCGGTCACCTGTACTAACGGCCAGTTTAAATATTCCCCAAACCAATTATATCTAGACTACAAAAACTGGCAATACCGGTCACCTTTCTATATCGGCCAATAGCTTTTTCATTTTTAGTGGCCGTTACTGACAGGTTTTACTGTAATTGGTTTGGGGAATTTTTAAACTGACCGTTAGTACAGGTGGCCGGTGTTTGCAGGGGGCCGGTAACACAGGTTTTACTGTAGTTTAAATCGAAAAGATTAAATCTTAATTCAAAATTGTATATACAATTAAGGTAAACGACCCTATTTTCGACACTACCCCAATTATCGGCAGTAATTCTTCATAATCGAAAAAAATAAGAATTCTTGCGCGTGATTGTTGAACGAAAGTATTTCACTAATTTATAAGAACCTTTATCCACGCGTACGAAAAATATGTCAATTGTCAGACGAAAACTGTAATTACAACATTTCAAAATATATTGGCCTGTTGGCGCCAAGCTCTCATGGGAAGTGTTTCTTATTGTATGTGTTAAGAAACAGGTAAGCTATAGAATGCTATAATTTCTGATTAAAATTTCGAATAACCGTTTTATTAAGTTTTATGTGTTGAAAAATAGTTGATTTTGATTATTTGTTGACCAAAAACTGTTTTTCTATAGCTTTTTGCAGTATTTTGAGGGTGCCGATAATAGGTACGTAAATATTAACAGATGATCCAATCATCGGCTGGAGTGCCGATAATTGGTTATATGCATTATACTCTATATATGTTGATTTTAGCGTCATCTTTTAACTTACTATGACAAATGTTTGGTCATTATATGCAATAAAAAACGATGATTCTCTGTACCAATTTTCGGCATTCCATATCTATACTAGAAATAGCCATAATTTGACCAAGTATAACACTGCCGATAATACATGACTATACGTGCCGATAATTGGAAAGTCTTTGTTTTAGACTAAAATTAAGAAATTAATAATGTAAAAGAAAAATAGAATTCAATATTCTTCAGAAGATATAAACAAAACTGTTGTAACTGTTCAGTCAGGAATGCCATTTAAACCAGCTGGCAAATTGTATAAGGTACCTAGATCGACTCTACAGGATAAAGTAAACGGTAGAACTTCTTTAGAAAAGAAATCTGGACCAGGGATCACACTAACAGAAGAAGAAAACCTACTGATAGCATGACTATTTCGGATTGCAGCCTGTGGATTTCCTGCAATAAAAAAGGAGTTGTTGGATAGACAGTTTCAATGATTTATTGAAATAAGAACTTTTTTTTAGAACATACAAACAATCTCAGTGGCGACAATATTACAAGAAAATAGAAGAAAAGAAAAACAAGAACAGCTAAAAATGTAACGGAAAGAAAAACGCATCCAAAAAAATTGGAAAACGAAAAGAAAAAAAAGTTGCACAAACCTTTAATAATAGAATTTCTAATGGCAAGACAAAGATTAAATTGAATAATGTCACGAAGGCCCATTTTCCACACCAGAAGAGGAAAATGAAAAGGAAATGCATGTGTCAATAACTACTAAAATAAAGTGTGTTTAACCCGCGAGTAGTCGCGTCGTTAGATAGAATCTCACATTTTATCCTTTTTCGCGATAACTTGATAAAAACTTTTGAAATTTTGAAAAAATTTCGTAAGTGCCTCAAAGAAGGGTGTAGTAATGCGTAGACATTTTTTTCTTCTTCTTCTTTTTCTTTTTGTGGAATTTATGGCTTTGGGAAGAGCCAATTAGCTTTAATAATTGTTAGAAATAATATGTATTTACATACAGTAATTTATTTACTTCAATAGTATCTAAGTAAATATTTAGGTAAGTATCTTGGTATACAATAATTATTCAAATTTTGGGTATCTAGTTCATGCCGAAAAAAGGATCCTTGATATGCCGAAAATTAGAGCATGAATTTAATTTAGAATGCCGATAATGGGGACTTACGACACTTTTTATTTTATTAATTTTTTAAATATTATGAGTTTGTTTTAGGATAAAGTAAATATTCTGTGTGTAATTGTGATATATTTTATTAGCCAAAACAATAATCTGAACACACTTTATTCAGCTAATTTGGTTACTAACCTAATTAAAATGAAACTCCATTGTGCTTAACGTGCTAAAGGTGCCGATAATAGGTACGTTTACCTTATTACAATTATAAACAAACTATATAGTTTAATATCCAAAAAATATTTTTGATTTTATGTAATGTAATGAAAATCTTATTTGTAAATTATTGGTTACAATGTTTAACAATAGGAAATATTCAAGAATAAATAAAATAAAAGTTTAATCCTAACAACACAAAACATTCCAGGAATGTAGGTACTACCGTTCTATTCCGTGAACATCTATCTGATTAAATTATGGGTGGAAAGTTACCACAAGATATTCTATGAACATAGTACAATGTCTTCCTGGAGGGGTAAAATTTTCCATTACAAGATTTTAAGAGAGGCCATTTATTGTATTGTGAGGGACACGATCTATGAGAAATGTTAAAACCCGGCTTAATGGTAATCCGGTAATAAGTATCTATTGATAACTGTTGTAATACAGACCCCCCGAGAGACATTTACAGAGTTGTATCCAACATTCTAATAAAATTATCGGAAAAAGTGTTGAATTTCGAGTTATTATATAATTTGTGTACTTAAATGTTTTTTCCAATTGATCGATATACTGATTATTTTTTAAGTAAACTACCTCGTATTATATATAGTATTTAGAAAAATTTACCTTCACCCTTTTTCCAAAATTAAGATTGTCAAAATAAAATATTTTTTCAGTTACGATAATAAAAATTTTGCTTTGGTGGATTTACAAGTTTTTTTATTAACCGTACTTCGGTTTTTAACAAGTTCGTCAATGAACACTTAATATTAATATATTATACAGCCAGGTCCTAAAGTAACGGATAAATATAATTTCTACATAATTATAAAGTAGATGAAAACTCCTGAACCAGGTCAATTTTTACACACAAAAATATACGTTCTCAATAAAATCGTTCAAATACCCCCTTAACCCCATAAGGATAATAGCTACTTTTTGAGACATTTACCTAAATGTTTAAAAAGATTCGATGTTACTTTTTTGTCAACCAGATAACTAATATACTAGTCAATCGTGACAACTATTTTAGTCGAGGACTTTTTTATGTAAGAAATAAAAATATTACATTTCTGAATAGAGAATTGAAAACCATCTTAAACCCCGTATCACACGCCTTCATTTAAACTCTTTAAAGGGGTAGCTAACCATTGGGGGGTTAAGAAGGTAGTTAAATGATTTTATTGAGAAAGTGTATTCTTGTGTATATTTGAGGATTTTTCGTATGCGCTTATAATTTAGGTAGAAAATGAATTTATCCGTTATTTTAGGACATCACTATATAAAAGAAGTAAAATTTGTTCACAATAAAAGTACAAAATTTTTTGTAAAAGGTATATATTTTGTAAAAAAGTAAAAAACTGTGCAACGAAAGTCGTCGTTGTTACATGGAAAAAGCTTTTGGGGGACATGACACCATCATAAGTTAAAGTAAAACAGGTTAAAATTAGACTTACAGGTATGAAAAAAATGGTTCTTATTTACTTACATGTCACATGTGATGCCACAAAAAGTTACCCATTGGTCTTTTTACTATCATAAATTAAATGATATACTAGCCACTTCGAAAATTCACATTCATTTGGGATCTTCCAGTTGGATTTAAAAGTTATTCCAACTCATCGTCATTATCGTTCTCTTCATCACTCTCATCCAAATTAATAATAATTTTCTTCAAGGCTGGGACATTTTTCATGTAATCCTTTTCAATCTTCTTTACATGTTCTATAGCATTTTGCCAGTTTTGAGCACTGATATTTTTGAACTCCGTTTTTATTAGTTCGACAACACTTTGGGCATCTTTTGGAGATGTGTTGTTCCTCCGGATATGGTTTTTTAACTGAGCCCATAGCAATTCTATGGGATTCAACACACAGTAATATGGAGGTAATCTTAAAACCGTATGTCCATTGTTAGTGGCTAATTTATCTACAATATGTTCTTTAGTTACGACTTTTGTATGAAGAACCTGAATTAGTTGATCTTTGGTGTAATGATCCTCAAAATATAGGTCTTCGGCTATTAAAAATTCTTGAATTTCATCCTTTCTACTCTGTTTGGTTGGAATTTTTTTAATGCATCTGGAGTGATATGATGCATTGTCCATAACAATCACGCTATTTGCTTTTAAATTTGGGAGTAATGTATTCTCAAACCACGATTCAAAAAGCGTCCCTTCGATGTCTTGGTGGTAGTCTAGAGAACTGTCTTTAATACTTTTGGAACT
Source organism: Diabrotica virgifera virgifera (assembly GCF_917563875.1). Taxonomy (NCBI): domain Eukaryota; kingdom Metazoa; phylum Arthropoda; class Insecta; order Coleoptera; family Chrysomelidae; genus Diabrotica; species Diabrotica virgifera. The sequence continues at coordinate 44,401,616 of NC_065444.1, forward strand.
CAACAATAACGCATCGTTCACCCATCCATGTTGTCCTCCGCAATGTAATATGCAAATTCGCTTGCCTTTAGAATGGGGTACATCTATTTGGCATTTGCTTAAACCGTTTGTCCAGGCTTTATCTATCGTTTCGTGGGAATCAAACCAAGTCTCGTCCAGATAATAAATTTCTCGACACTCACTGCGGTATTGTAAAATTTTTTCGATATATTCATTCCTCCATTTTATTAGGCGGCTACTTTCCATTATGGTTTGTCTCTTATTGACAGTTTTATATTTAAAACCATTTTTGGTCAAAAATCGTCCCAGAGTCTTTGTGGAACAATCATGAACCATATGTTTTTCTTTTAATTTTGCCATGATATTGTTTAGGTTAGGCATAATTTTAGCTGCATACATATTATATATTGTCTCACTAATAGGTTCCAAGAGGTGAGGTTGAATTTTTTTAGAGCTTCCCAAATCCTTTCTTGTTTTTCTACTTTTCGAACCTGTCTTTATTAAACGGTACACTGTTGCACAAGAAATTTTGGTTAATATCGCTGTTTGCTTAACAGCTTCATATCTGTTCATTTTTTTAGAAAGTCCGTCAAATACATCTAACACCATATTTTGCTCAGCTACACACAAATTCTTCCTTTGCTGAGTACTTGACCCCGCACTTTCATCTTCATCTTCTAAATTATCCGTAGGTTCATTTTCGTCAGGTAAATGCATATCACTTTCCCATGGCCGCCACATATTGTTCTTTGATAAATACTAAATTGTATATCACAACGCGCTTTTTTCAACAAACTCTGGCTCAAAGAATCACAAAATATACTGCTTAAGAATGACTAATTCCGTTATTTAAATATTTAATTGTGACAATGATCCCGCCGCATTTATTTATTCTACGAAAATATACCTATTAAGTATTAAATATATCACAACACTTTTTTCGACAAACTCTGGCTGAAAGAACCACAAAATATACTGCTTAAGAATGACTAATTCCGTTATTTAAATATTGTGACAATGATCCCGCCCCATTTAATGATTCTACGAAAATGCACTTACTAAGTACTTAGCAATTACCGGAAATATAAAATTGTTTGTAAATTTGTATTCAGGTCAACCGCAGGAATTTCTCTTAATTATTTTTAAATGTTATAGTTATAAACAAAGACATCATATTTTTGATAGAATTTTACAAAAATATTTAATGACGATGATTTGGAATAAGTTTTACTTTATTTTGTGTATATCGATAAATAGTGTTCATTGACGAACCCACAAAACAAAATGTCTACTTATTTTCGTAACTGAAAAATATTTTTCCACCTAGATACCTCTACCGAAAGTATTAATTTCCTGACCTGATTGTAGGGAGCAAAGTTGTACTTTTCCTCCCTTGAATGATTCTTGAATGAAGTAAACTTCATTCTCGGGAGGAAAAGTAGCACTTTGCTTCCTTGTTATACAAATAGCTGTTATTTTGCCAGTCCTAAATTAAAAAAAAGGATGAACTCAAGTATTTTTTTAATACTATATTGCGAGATTGTTTACTGCTAAAAACCATTGTTAAGATCAATTTGTAAAATCATTTAAACAAACTAATTATTTAAAATTTAACATTTCTTCGGTAATTTTATTTGAATGTTGGATACAGGTTAGTACAACTCTGTAATGTCTCTCTGGGGGTTTGTGTTACAATAGGTATCAATACCGGATTATCACAGGTTGGGTTTTAACATTTCGCATAGACCTTGTCGCTCACATACTGTTCAATTTGCGTTCATTTTCAAATTTGCCGCGCGAGTATCTATGTAGCGTCTCGTGGTCATTGGTCATCACATTTCATTTTCATAACATAACCGATAACCTAAAAATTTAGTAAAGTAAAAATTTTGATTGGAAAAAAATGCATCGATAAGGGGGTGTGGGAAATGGAAATTAGTGGCTTTTTTGCTGTACTGTCTGCTAGTTTTTGCTCTGGGCTCTGGCTAGATCTCTTGTTTAAACAATTTTGTAAGTATTATAAAATCCGTTTTCAATTTTCTTTATTCTTTATGAAACGAATCATTTATACATGCATATTATTACCTGTAAATAGGTACCTATTTCTTTTGATTTTTAATTGTAAAGAATAGAAAAATTACCGTTCATTTTAATTTTTTTTAGAATCAGCTGAAAGTGGCCTACAAAAAAAACCAAGAAGGAAATGTATAGCCTTGTGATGAAAGGCAAAAGAGAGATATAAAAAGTGTATTGGCTAGTTGGAAGAAAGTCCACATTGTCCATGCATAATAAGCTATTACTTTATCAACAAATATCAAGAAGATACCAGGGTCACGAGCATCAACTTCATAAGTTCAAGAATATCGAGGAAATCCAGCTCCTCGATACTACTGGGCAAACTAGAAGATTGAAGAGGACAAATCCTTTTGAACTAGTTTGAGTGATAGGTGATAGTGAAAAACGGAGCATAGTGCTTGTGTGCTGTGCCTGTGTATGTTAGAATAATAGTGCACGATCTTGTTAGATTAGATAAGAGACGCTATGGGGTAAGCTCTTCATTTTAAGAAACAATAGTAATTTAGGTTAAATTAAAATTGCTCATTGGTCAGTTATGACCAGATTGTTTTTTTATGTTTGGCAAAAAGGACTTAAGCCAGAATTGCACATTGATAATGTTTTGATGATTTCTGGACCAGAAAAAAACTGTTGTAGATGTAAACTGTATGTACAGTAGAATCTACTACAGTACTGTAGAAATCATCAAAACATTATCGATGTGCAATTCTGACTTAAGCCCTTTTTCCCAAACATCAGAGAATTGTAATGTACAATAATTCTCCTATCTGCTTTTTCATGAATTTTGTAGGAGACGAAAAACCATTTTTAGGATCATCTGCTTTCACATGTAAATTTTGACATGTTTTGTAGTAAATAGATAGTTGAATTTACTACAAAACATGTCAAAAAATATATGAAAACAGGAGGTGACTATAAAAAAAGTTTTTAGTCTCTCTTACAAAACTCATGAAAAAACAAATCGGAGGTATGTCACATCAGTGACTAAGAATGTCTAAAAAATATACTTTGATGTCCCAAGAACCAAATATAACCTACAGTCCATCTAATTTACTTACTGTTCCACGTCATTATCTACGCCAGAGATCTAAGTTGACATAGTTGCCAAAGTATAAAAAGATCCTGAATCCATTTTAAATCAAATATGTCACATAATTATTGTAAACGTGGATTATACAACAAAACAAATTAATATTCAATGTAAATAAGTAAAAACTTAAGAAATAGAGAACAAGAATTAAGTTATAATCTTTTAAGATTTGCAGTGCAAGAGTTTTTGCACTGCATTGTTAATAATTAAAAAACGGCTCCGAACTCTTGGCAAAAAGCCGGTAGGTTTCTTTGTATAAGTATGTCTACAATAACAACTAAAAAAGTTGTCAGATACCTCGATTATTCCAAGTCGTTATAAAATTAGGTGAAATTTATATTTTTATAGTAGATGATCTTTTTATAGTAAAGTAAATAATAAAAACAGTAAATATAATAAATAAAACAGATACTTATAGTAAAGAATATAAACAAATATGAAGTGTCATCACCGTAACTGTCAAATAAATGTTACCAATTTATTCTAAAATGTCACCTTCGTTCGATTACAGTTACAGTGTGATCCGAACAAATCTGCTTCATAAAAACGCTTCATAATCCATTTATACAAATTAAATGAAACATATTATTGTGTATTTCTTTAGGTTAACATTAATAGAAATCTTCAAATATTATTTCTACGCGTATATAATAAAATATGTCTAGTGGCTGTAATTCCAGTGTACTCGGCAAAGTGATTCTAAAAAAGAACACACCTACCGCCTAAATATTTCGTGTTGGTATCATGCGACCTCACAGGCTACGACGCGGATGACGCGCAACAGTTAGTAAATTAGACGAAGTATGTAGATATATACAGGGTGTAACAAAAATACAGGTCATAAATTTAATCACATATTCTGGGACCAAAAATAGTTTGATTGGACCTAACTTACCTTAGTACAAATGTGCACACAAGAAAAGTTACAGCCCTTTGAAGTTATATATATATAATAGCACCAAGGGTCTTAGAGGCCCATGGCTTGAAAAGTTTGTTTTTTTTTCTTCATTTTCACGTTTCTTTATGTACTGAGATCTTCTCTGGCTTGATATGTGATTTTTCTCCATTCCTTCCTGTTATTCATTTTTCTTTTCTGACCCTGTAGCACCATTCTTTCCAAATCTTTTTCGACCTCTTGCTTCCATCTATTTTTCGGCCTTCCTCTTCTCTTTCTTGAAGCTGTAGTGTAGTTTAGTACCATTTTTGGAGTCCTCGTGTTTGGCATCCTTTCAATGTGACCTCGCCATCTAAGTCTCTGTGCCTTTATCACTCATTTGAAGTTACAAGATGAAGTGATTTTTTCCAATATATCGAAAACTATTAGAGATTTTTTATTGAAAATGGACATGTGGCATTATTATGGCAGCAGTATCTTACGAAAAAACTATAGTAAAATTTGGACACCCCATAAAAATTTTATGGGGGTTTTGTTCCTTTAAACCCCCCCAAACTTTTGTGCACGTTTCAATTTAATTATTATTGTAGTACCATTTAAACACAACGTTTTAAAAACTTTTTTGCCTCTTATTGCTTTTTCGAAAAGTCAATTTTTATCGAAATATTTTGAATATTTGTCAAATCCACCACATATTTGTATATGGTTAAGTACGATTATGGAGACTTGGTAATAATATGCAGACTTATGTATGCTTTACATTTTTAGGGATATTTTGAACCATATTAAAAAAGAAGCCAGATCTCGATAAAATGTGCCTTATCGAAAAAATACAAAGAGGCAAAAAAGTTTTAAAAACATTCTGTTTAACTAATGGTACCTCAGTAATAGTTTAGTTGGAACGTACACAAACATTTGGGGGGTTTAAAGGAACAAAACCCCCATAAAATTTTTATGTAGACATGTTAAAAAAGAAGTCGCAACTCGATAAAAACTGCCTTATCTGAAAAATACTAAGAAACAAAAATATTGAATTTAACTAATGGTACCACAATAATAAAATTGAATTGGAACATACACAAAAGTTTGGGAGGATCTAAGGGATCAAAACCCCCATAAAATTTTTATGGGGTGCACAAATTTCACCATAATTTTTCTTTAAGATATTCCTGCCATAATACTGCCACATGTCCATTTTCAATAAAAAATCGCTAATAGTTTTCGATATAATCGAAAAAATCGATTTTCATTTTGTAATTTCAAAGGGCTGTAACTTTTTTTATGTGCATATTTGTACTAAGGTAAGTTAGGTTCATTCAAACTATTTTTGGTCCCAGAATATGTGATTTAATTTATGACGTGTATTTTTGTTACACCCTGTATATACAGCCGATTACGCACCACCTTAAAAATTGGGCATTTTTGATGTCTCGAATTTCCTAAACCTGTTGTTGCATCTAAGTGATTTTTTTATAATATTCTAGCCTAGGCCCTAGGCTATAGGTTAAGTATCTCCTTATGCTTGTCATGCACGGGGAGCTATACTGTAATATATATTATATCACATCGCACTCTATAGTAATGAGTGAGCCTGCACATATGGAACCATTTGTTTTCTGTCTGCAGGCTCACTCATTACTATAGAGAGCGATATGATATAATGTACATATATTACAGCATAGCTCCCTGTGCATGACAAGCTTAAGGAGGTAACCTATAACCTAGGCTATAATATTATAAAAAAATCACTTAGATGAAACAACAGGTTTAGGAAATACGAGACATCAAAAATACCCCATATTTAAGGTGGTGCGTTAATTTCTTGGAGAAGTGTATTGTAATTTAATGTAAATAATGTAATATCCAATAATTGTAATTTAATATAAGATGTAATATAAGTTCCTTAAAAAATATATTTTTTATTTCCCACGACATTAGATGGATGTTCGGCAGCAAGACATTGGACCAAACTGGGACGTCCTATGAAGGCCCAATTGACGTCCACCGAAAGTCCCTTCGGATGTTAAGTGGACCTCCATTGGGCGTTTGGCAACGTGGCATTTGGACCAAAATTGGACGTCCTGTTAAGGTCCAATTCACGTCCCCTAGAACGTCCGGTTAAGGTCCAATTTACTTCCGATTAAGGTCCAATTTACGTCCGATTAAGGTCCCATTTACGTCCAATTACGGTCCAATTTACGTCCTATTAAGGTCCAATTTACGTCCGATTAAGGTCCAATTTACGTCCGATTAAGGTCCAATTTACGTCCGATTAAGGTCCCATTTACGTCCGATTAAGGTCCAATTTACGTCCTATTAAAGTCCAATTTACGTCCGGTTAAGGTCCAATTTACGTCCGATTAAGGTCCCATTTACGTCCCATTAAGGTCCAATTTACGTCCTATTGAGGTCCAATTTACGTCCGATTAAGGTCCAATTTACGTCCGATTAAGGTCCAATTTATGTCCGATTAAGGTCCAATTTACGTCCGATTAAGGTCCAATTTATGTCCGATTAAGGTCCAATTTACGTCCGATTAAGGTCCAATTTACGTCCCCTAGGACGTCCGATCAAGGTCCAAATTACGTCCGATTAAGGTCCAATATACGTCCCCTCGGACCTTAGATGGACGTCCAATGGACGTTCGGTAGCGCGACATTTGGACCAAAATAGGACGTATAAAGGACGTTCCTCGGACGAAAACGGACGTCCAATGGACGTCCCTAAAGTCCGTGAAGGACGTCCAATGGACGTCCATTGGACGTCCTTGTGCTATTAGGGTAATGTATACAGGGTGTCCCTATTTAGAGATATGACGTCATCGTTGATTTTCTTAAATGGCAACACTGTCATTTTGATAGCTATTTTAATAGGGTGTGTAAAGTTATACACAACTGCAAAATATCAAATTTTTATCCTCTACCATTTACAAGATAATAGAAAATAACAAAGTTATGTCTGTAATTTGGAATAAATTCAATAATTAAAAAACTAATTGTTTTTTTGAAAAATGCTCAGACTCGTCGATTAGTATTTCAAATTGTCATTTTTGACATACAATAATAATGTATACAGCATGTTCCAATTTAAAAATATGACATCATCGTTGATTTTCTTAAATATCAAAACTGTCATTTTGATAGCTATTTTGATAGCTAGGGTGTGTAAAGTTATACACAACTGCAAAATTTCAAATTTTTATTCCTTATCATTTACAAAATGATAAAAAACCAGAAAGTTATGAAAAACAAGTAATCAAATAATAATTGAATTTAAATATTTCAATTAAGCAAATGCTCATAACGTTGCCCATTGACAATCTGACAATAATTGAGGGCAGCATTATGAGTATTTGCTTAATAAGCAGGGAATAAAAATTTGAAATTTTGCAGTTGTGTATAACTTTACACACCCTATGAAAATAGCTATCAAAATGACAGTGTTGCTATTTAAGGAAATCAACGATGACGTCATATCTCAAAATTGGGACACCCTGTATACATTATTATTGTATGTCAAAAATGGCAATTTGAAATACTAATCGACGCGTCTGAGCATTTTTCAAAAAACAATTAGTATTTTAATTATTGAATTTATTCCAAATTACAGACATAACTTTGTTATTTTCTATTATCTTGTAAATGGTAGAGAATAAAAATTTGATATTTTAGAAATAGAGAATAAAAATTTGATATTTTTATTGTCAGTAGTGTATAACTTTACATTATATGATTGTGATTATATGTAATTCGAAAACTACGAGTTTTTGAGAAAAATGACAAGATACTTTATTTATTAAGAATGACACAAAGAACCCAAAAAAATATTTTCCAGAGCAAAAAAGGTGATCTTTTGAATTTGTTTAAAAAATGTTTAAACAATTTCTGCCCAAAAATTTCGCTCCGCACTCTTCTAATTTGTTTTAAGGGCCCATTTTTGAAGAGGAATCCGCAAATAAAGCGAAATTTTTCATACGGAAGCGGCTTTACAACATGGACTATATTTTTATTTGTTTTTTTTTTATAGGGATAGAATAGAAAAACTTGCAGATCATCAGTAATAAATTTTAACGTCTAAATAATATGGTAATTTGAGACTCCCCAGATATATTAGCTAATTCAAAAACAACTTGGATGAGGCACACACGCGTATAAATAGAAGATATTATTTTCAGTAGCAGATATTCTGAATTTAGTTATTTCAAGTTGACAAAGCAGCTGGTTCAGTAAGAAGACACAATGTTTAAAGTAGCTGTAAGTAGATTTATTTGAATTTAATGTGCAATATCTTCTTCTTCACTTCATGAACCATGTCCTTTCTGAACTTTGGTTGCCATCACAGCTATCTTAATTTTACTTACTGCCACCCTAAATAGCGGGTTTGTATCAATACCACAATAATCTACCAAGTTCTTCAACAATGAAGTAGTTCTTCATGCTGGATTGCGTTTGTCTGCTTTTTTGACTCGCTTAATATTTTGTAGCAAACTATATTTGAGACCTCCCATTATAATATATCCGAAATACTACAGCTTTCTCTTCTTGATCTTCTTCTTAAAGTGGCTATCCGTTCCGGATGTTGCCGATCATCATAGCTATCTTGACTTTGTTTACCGCAGCGCAGAACAGTTCAGTAGTAGTCGTGTTATACCACTTGCGTAAATTTTGAAGCCAGGAAATGCGTTTTCTTCCCGGTCCTATTTTACCATTTACCTTCCCTTGGAGAATCAGTTGGAGAAGGCCGTAAAGTTTCTTGATTTCTCATTACATGTCCTAGATATTCTATTTTTGTTTTGTTTTGATGGTGATGAGAATTTCACTCTCTTTCCCCATTCTACTCAGGACTTCCACATTAGTAATTTGCCCAACCCAGGATATACGTAAGATGCGCTTATAACACCACATTTCGAAAGCTTCGAGCCGATTCATAGATGCAACAGTTAGTGTCCAAGCTTCCATTCCGAAGAGCAGAACTGTGAATATGTAGCATTTCAACATACGGTATTTTGTTTTTAATGATATATCTCGACTGTTGAAAATGGGTCTCATTCTAACGTATGCTGCTGTCGCTTTTATTATTCGCTGTTTAATTTCTGTCGAGTGGTCCCATTGGCTATTTAAATTCGTGCTAGGGATATGTATATTGCTCAAATCTTTCGATCTTCTGTTGGTTGATTGCAAGTTGAGCGTTTAGTATTGGTTTTTTACTAATTGTCATAAATTTGGTCTTCTTTATGTTTAGAGATAGTCCGTATCTGTTTGCTGACTTCTATTATACGAATTTTTAATATCTGTAAATCATTCAGATTATCGGCAAAAACTATGGTGTCATCTGCATATCTAATATTATTCAACCATTCACGATTTATTAATACTCCCTTTGCACAACCGCCTAAAGCTTCCTTAAATACCCATTCAGAGTAAATATTGAATAGTAGGGGAGATAAAATACAGCCCTGTCGTACACCGCATTCTATTGCAATTTTATTAGTCAACTGGTCTTCTATTTTGATTTTTTATTTTAATACTTCTTGGTACTTTTTATAATCTCAGTGGTCTTATTGAGATGTGCTAGTATTGTGGCGTTTCGAATCTTCCCCACCAAAGAAACTTTCAAAACTCTTCTATATCACCATATTTCAAAAGTCTCAAGCGATTTATAACAATTTTATTCAAAGGCCCACTCTCGACACCATAAAGTAGGGCCTAGAACACGTAGCAGCGAAGTGGGTGGATTCCCAATGCCAATAGGTCTCTGTTACATAACGTCGTTTAAGATGCAAATTGCCTAACTCACCAAATAACAGTTTTGCAGGAGAGCTAAAAAAATATGCCAACTTTAAATTTAATTAGAAGAAAGTTAAGTTTAAATATCTTTTTACATTGTTTGTTTTTAAAAAACGTTGTTAATTACATTATGTGCAATTTCATTGTAATTTTTATTTTTTACTACAATTAAATGGATAAAGGCAATTTGCTTATTTAGTTTTTGACTATTTTAGGACTTGGGTCATTTTCGTTTAACAAATCATTTTAAAAAACCGCATTTATAATTAATTTTGTTAATAACCAACAGTAAGGTATCTGAACAGAACAACTGAGGAGCAGATTTTCTAAATGCATTTTGTCCATTTTTTGTAATTTTGGCAAATCGAGAAAAACTGCTACGCGTAAATTAAAAGAAAAACTGATATACCTAAAATGTGGATAAAAAATCATGAAGATATTATACCCATATGCCAAAAATCTAGTACTGATAATATCCCAAAAAACTTGAAAAAACTGTTGGACAAACTGCATTTAGATTGTCATCCTGGGAGAAAACGCTTTTTGATTGTCTACACAAAACGGTATGAACGACTTTTGGTAGTAACGATGTAAAAAAACTCAAGTAGCTTCATAAAAATAGTCTTTAATTTTTAAATACAAAATAATATATAAAAATTAAATGAACAATAATGGCATTTTACATGTCCCCATGGTCATGATCATTGCAATCGTAGCACTCAGTTCCTTCGATAACGTCGTCATCCTTAGTTTCACCGAGGTTAGCTCGATTTTCATTTTGGTAACCAGTGTCAGAAAGAATTGGTTGTAACCTTGTTAGTTCAGGATCATTGACCCAGTTCGCCCCTGACAGTTCCAATAAGATTTTTTTGGTTTATTTAATTTTGAGATTCTACAGCAGGTAAATGTAAAGTAAAAAGCTTCTTTTTAACGTTTCAATAAGGTTTAGAATTGTTTGAATGGATTATTATTTCTGTAAAACAGCTCGGTTTTAAGCAAAATATCCTTGTCGTTTTGTGATCTCTTAATAATAATTCGTTTGGCTGCACTGATTCCTTCAATTTTTTAAAGAGGTTAATGCAGTTTTTATATCATAAACAATCCACCAGTCTCTGCCAAGTTGTTTAACTTATTATTAAACAGTACAGACACCTACTACTATGCAACGACAACGATCGCCAACGACAAACAAATCGCAATTAGTCCACAGCGCACGGACAAACTTCGGTTAGTTCGTCTTCCGTCAATGGACATACAGCACATAGAAAGTCCAAGGTATTTTTTTCATTTACTTTGAAGACAATAGAATGCACTTAGAACGTCTTTCGTGGCACAAAATGGTGGCTCTATACATATAGTTTGCGATGCTATCTTTGGTTGGAAATTTGAAAAAATGGACAAAATGCATATAGAAAGTCTGCTCCTCAACTGTAATCAACATTTTTACAACTTAAAATAATTAATAATAATATTTAGATATTAGAAAAACTGTAATCTACATTTTTACAACTTAAAGAAAATTATAAGTGGGACAAATTATCACAGAAAGCATGATAGTCTTCCATTAATGACAGTTTTAAATTACATTGAGAGCAGTGCATTTCTGTTTTGACAGGTGCAACCATCACTATAAAAAATAATCTTGCTTCGAGATTTATTTTCCTGTATTACATGGTTTTTGACGAAGCTATACAAGATTGATGTAAAAATGTTGGCTGTCAGTCCCCCTTGTCCCTCTTGCCAAATATACGAATAACCATCCTTTGTTTTCAGATTGAACACTGTTCAATTATGGACAACTAGTTTTGTCTTGTAGTATAGAGAGGAGACAGTCTACTTTGGACATAATAATACAGACTGCAAATCCATCGTGTACACATTGCAGTTTTCTGCTTTTTTGTCTTTTTGTTTTTTATTTCGAGCTTCCTCTTTTTTCACTTAATGTTCGTCAAATATATCTTTGCACATATTCCCTGTTTTATAAGCTACACACTTGTCGCCTTCGTCTTTTTTGGTGAAAATAACGCGATGTTTTGATCGTCAAGCATGTTTGTAAAAGATGCAACAGATAATGGTAATAAGTTGTTCTTGGCACACCATTCGTTTTTATAAAGCCTGTAAAGCTCCAATTTGGAGGTCCAAACTGGTTCTAAATAAAGCTTATTAGTAGATTTCCTAAAATAATGGGATTCCATTTTGGGTAGGGTATTTAAAAATAATATTAAGCCTTCTTTTTTTTGTTTCATTTCATCTGCCCGGGATTATTCTGTTTTTGTCATGCAATATCTTCGGTACTATCAATGTTTTTTTCAAGAAGCCAATAGCCAACTGTCCTTTTTGGTATGCTAAAAGTATCGCATAACAGTGTTTTGCATACTTTTAATTTAATACTTTGTTTGTTAGGAAAGTATGAGTATGAATTATGAATACGCTCGTCTTGATTGTCTTCTTGCTTTCTGTTTCTAGTTCTTTTATTTGAGCATTTATTAACCAATGTAGTAACGTAAATTTGCTTTTTGGACCACGAGAGCTTCCAGAAATGATCAAAAATTTTGATTCTGTCATCATCTGTCAAATCCTTGCACTTTAGGCCAGTTTTTTCGTGCAATACACATAAAGCATAGCCTGTTAAAAAGGTATATTTCATGACTAATAATGTGTTTTTCACTCCAAAAATATCCAGAGTTCAATGCAAAGTCTACTTTGCAAATTTATACAAAAGAAATACAATCCCACATAAAAAGCAAAACGCCAAGTAAAAGGATATTAGAAATTTGCCTACGTGCATTTGTCTCTATATCACTTGATGTAGAAATTTGCCTAATTTCATGACGATATTAAAACTTCGTAAAATTACAAAAATTCATAAAAACTTTAGGCTAATTACATACTACAACTATTTAAGTTTTGGTAAAATGCTGATTTCAATATTTCAAAAATGTTTTTTACTACATACCTTTTCAATTTAAAAAAGCACTAAAATGGGAACCACGTTTTGTTTACAATCTACGATTACGGTTTTACTACAAAGGTGGCACTTGGGCAAAATGCGTATTTATTTTTAACGACAGCGGACTTCGGCAAATTTCGTTTAATAGATTTATGTCGGAAATAGGTTAGATTAGGGATTTAGACCGCTGCCTGTCAAGTCATAGATATGTACGTTTCTCACCAGATGGCACGAATACTGTTGTTTTGATAAAATATGGACTTAGGAAATTTGCATCTTAGAACGACGATAATACCTTGGACATCCTTCTAAAAGCGACTTTGGCCTGCTCTATTCTGGGTCTAATTTCACCGTGACTCTCTGGGTTACAATTTAACTGATATCCAAGGTAAACAATTTGATCACATTGCCCAAGTTTGGCATTTACCTAATAGTGAGGGTTTTATATATTCTCTTGTTTACTTATCACGAGTATTTTGGTTTTCCGTAAGTTCAGATTCAGACCTGTTTCCCTCAGAAGTGAAGCTCTCAGCGACACTATCAGGTAATTTTTGCAGATGATCTTGAGTAGAAGCAGGATTTGTCGATTTGCATATCGTTTTTATTAAATTGAATATTGGATATAGGCCTCCTTCGTCACTGTTCAACTTGTTTCTCTCTTGGGCTTTCTTTATCCGACTTGGTATTGCAGCCCATTTTTTCTAATCATCATGTAATTTTGTTTATGTTCTTGTTCGATTTTATTATGTACACCATCTGTTATTTTCTATATATTGGCTTTTACTTAATACAATTCTTTTTTTAGGTTGTAGTTTGCTTTCTTATGGCAGCAATATATGCGAGCCCACACGGATCCCAGAAGTACTTTGATACACATGTCCATACAGTTCCTCAAGTTGATGAGTATCACCGCGAACTAGTACCCCACAAAAATCACTACCATGTCGTCGAGGAACCCGTATCAACCAGCCAACACCATCGCATATACTACCCCGAACCAATCGATACTCAGCTCGATGTCTTTGTCCCTCACGGTGGCCACTACGACCACTTTAAACGAATCGACCACCACGATCACCACGGTCACCAATATTGACACGGATATGAATAATTGATAAAATGTAACTTCTTTGACTGTTCTTTAAATTCAAAGAAATAAAAACATTAATTCGTGTTTGCTTAAAATATATTAACTAAAAAGGGTAGTTCCCTGGGTTGGCTGTATACCATATAGTTAAACAAACTCTAACATGAAGTAAAACCACTTCTATGTAATAGGTATCTATAATTTACTAAAATCTTAAAAAATCCCAATGGATTGCATAAAATATGTTCAGAACGAACGTTTTCGGACCTTCAGTCAATCATCAGTGAACTCATATACTTGCTAACTAGCCCCAGAACCAAACAATGGTTGTAATTATTATTCAGCCTACATTATACTGTTGTAAAATTGAAAAGGCTAAACGCCGATGTTAATAGATAATCTCTGGGAATATGGTGAAATCCTAATCGAGAACTTTAACCAACCATCTTGGGCCAACAATCATTGTTCAAGTGGCCTATCAAGTCCTCTGGACGTTGGCGATTAACAAGACGAAACTTTCTATGTCTCGAGCTATTCTAATAGGTCTGGATCCCGCGTCCCAAAAAAAAGTTGATTAATAGCAAGCTGAAAATTTGTTAATAACTTAAGGGTGTCTAGTCGGACACACTTTGATATATGGGAACACTGGAACAGGGGAAGTTTTAATTGTGACACAGGTTAAAAATTTGGAACGTCATACAGTGGAACCCCGATAAGTCGGCCCCGATAACCCGGAATTCCGGCTAACCCGGACCGATTTTCATCAAATAAACATTTTGATTTTCAATATTTTGTATTTTTCAATTTAATTGTGGCTTATTTCCCATCAAAATAGTTAATTATCAGACAAACCTTTCAACAATAAAAATGTATGTAATATAATATTTGAGAGATAATGTGTATGTGTGTAATTTGAACTGAACGATATTAAAAATGACTCATGGCACACGCCGCAGAAACAACAGCCACCTGTCTGTACTAGTCTGTAGTATCTATTCCTTTTTATTTCAAACTGTCAGCATTGTTTAGGAAAGACTATTTAAAAAATTCTTTTATAAACAATGGTCTTCATTTTCACTGTTCTTAAATAATAACATTACATCCTTGTGACTGTATTGTGTGTCTTGTATTGTTCGCTTCCATTTGCTTACGTTTGTGTTTGGTGTTTTTTTAGTAATTTTAATGAGTAAGTACTGTGCATATTTATAAATATATTTCATGTTATTTCAATTCTAACGGAGTTTATCTGTAAGTATACCGTATTTTATTAATTTTTACCATATTCTCCGGCTATCTCGGATTTTCGATAACCCGGATCGGTCGCGGTCCCGATTAATCCGAGTTATCGAGGTTCCACTGTACTACGAAAACGTCAGACGTATTTTGTCCGACAGAACTTCCAATTGATTTGTTACCCTTTCATTAAACTCTCATGCAAAAATCAGACTGCTATTACTAACCAACATGATTCCTGTCATTTGACATGTTCTTCGTGTTCCACTCATTAAAATGCCCAGTTGGTGATAAACACCAGTCTGATTTTTGCATGAAAGTTTAATTAAAGGGCAACAAATCAATTGGAACTGCTGTCCGACAAAATACATCTGACGTTTTCGTGGTCTGACGTTCCAAATTTTTAACCTGTTCCACCATTAAAACTTCCCTTGTTCCAGTGTTCCCATATATCGAAGTTTGTCCGACTAGACACCGTTAAGCTATTAACAAATTTTCAGCTTGCTATTAATCAACTTTTTTTTCTTATTCGGGATCCAGACCTATAAATAGTTGCTCTGCTTTCATTATTTCTGTTCACTCCCTGATATTCTTCAACCAAGAGGCCTGTTGTCTATCAATTCCTCTGCGTCCTTCGATTTTACCCATTATAATAATAAAGGAAGTGAAAATAAGTAGGTACGTATGAAGTAATTTATTTCTTTAGCTGAGTGTTTTCGACATAAACGTCTTCATACGAGCTAATGCTACAATAAAAAAGAAGTAAGAAAAAGAAGTACAAAACTCTATTTTACTTACGTCAATTAGAAAAAAGCACCACTACTTGATTGTGTATTTATTTTGTATCACTTTTTATATTATTTATTTGACCAAATCTGCTCAATATAAATCAAATAATATTCCGAAAAATCATAATTTCAAAATAGTTTTTCCTTCCTTAGGGCATTTTGCTTATTAGCAGACCAACGCAACGCTAACCTTGAATAATATCTGTAGGATATTAGATCGGAAAAGTTGATTTTGATGAAAGGAAAAAGAAGTAACGTAACTAACAAGAAGGTCAGTAAGGATGATTGCCAAAATGAGGGCAAGGCTGATTTCTTCAGTTATTTATAGAATGTATAGGCGGAAATTGGCCGAATATTCCGATCTATACGTCATTCAAATAATCTTTTTATGTATTTTTACGGTAATAACTATAAGTAAAATTAAAGAATGAGAAAAAATAGTAATATTTAAGTGTGTAAAGTTTTGTTAAATTCCTAACTGAGCTCTTTCGGCTTACAGAGCCATCATCAGAGCCGTGTTTAAAACAATACCACTCCATTTAAAAACAAAAGATTTCAACCGGTCCGCACATACGGCGCAGAAACCTTAACTGTCACAAAAATATCAGCTGAAAACTTGAGGACACAACGAAAGATAAGGAGATCTATGCTTGGAACAAGCCTAAGAAATAGAGTCAGAAACAATAAGGTTCGTAGACGAACCGGAGCAGTGTTGGCAATCGGCGTATAATCATACGATTTGCGTATCTTTTTGTAAGTTGTCGTATCTTCTTCGTATCTTTAAATAAATCGGATATTTGCGTATATTTTTAAGTATATCTACCAATCTATTACAACAGACTAATAACAAAAATAAACTTAAAAAAATCCGCTTCTCATTCATATATTTCCAACAACACATTAATTTTCTTTGCTTCCACCCAAATTTCTATAAATGGCTTATATATTTAATGAATGTTAGTGACATCAACACAAATCTAGACAGAAACCCAGGAAATAATTGCAACGTAGAACAGCAGTGACAATTCTTCAAAACCTCTATATTAGAACCAAGTAAGAAAGTACTTACTACAACCAAATGTAAGAAAGAAGAATGGATGACGGAGGAAATTCTAGAGTTGATGAATGAAAGAAGAAAAAACAAAACCATTAATAAGACCCGCTATAAACAGCTTCAAAACCAAATAAGAAGAAAAATTAGGGAGGCTAAAGAAACCTACTTCTCTGAAAAATGTAAAGAAATAGAAGAACTGCAAAACACATATGACAACTTCAACCTACATAAAAAAGTCAAAGAACTAGCCGGAATAGGAAATAGAAGAACCTCAAATATATTGCTCGACAAAAATGGAAATATTATAATGGAGACAAAACGAAAACTACGACGATGGAAAGAGTATATCGAGGAACTATTTCATGACCAGAGGGAAGCTAGTACATCCGTAGATAGCCAAACGGGAGATGTAGGCCCAGAGATAACCAAAGCAGAGGTTAGTCAGGCAATAGACTCTATGAAAACCAATAAATCTGCTGGTCCAGATGAATTGCCTAGCGAGCTGATAAAGTTGGTCAACGAGAAAAACCTGGACATAATAGTAGAACTGTTCAACGCTATCTATACTACAGGAATCATCCCTAGAGAAATGTTGACATCAGCCTTTGTGTGTTTGCCAAAGAAGGTGAATGCAAAAGAATGCAGTGACTACCGAACCATAAGCTTAATGTCACATACCTTGAAAATTCTATTGAAAATTATCCACGCCAGAATACACTCTAAACTGGAGCTGGATATTAGTGACACTCAATATGGGTTCCGCAATGGCATGGGTACCAGAGAGGCATTATTCTCCTTCAACGTGCTGACACAGAGATGTTTGGATGTTAACCATCCTCTTTACGTCTGTTTTATAGACTACAATAAGGCGTTTGATAAAGTAAAACATGATCGACTCATGGAAATCCTAAAAAATAAAAATCTAGATGAAAGAGATTTAAGACTAATAACACACCTCTATTACAATCAGCGAGCAATAGTAAGAATTGAAAAAGAAACATCTGAAGAAATGGAAATAAAGAGGGGAGTCAGGCAAGGCTGCATACTATCACCTCTATTATTTAACGCTTATTCTGAAGAGGTAATGCGAGAAACTCTGGAAGATGAAACAGTCGGCATAAGAGTAAATGGAGTCTTAGTTAACAACATCAGATATGCAGATGATACAGTAATAATAGCCGATAGTTTACAACACCTGCAAAGACTCATGAGTAAAATAGTAAGGTGTAGTAGGGAGTACGGACTCCCTCTCAATATCAAAAAGACGAAGTTTATGAAAATTAGTAAAAACAACCATAATACTAACGAAATCTTGATAGTAGAGGGCCAGCAGATCGAAAGAGTAAAAAAGTACACTTACCTAGGAACACTTATAACAGAAAATAACGACTACACTGCAGAAATAAAAGTCAGAATCGAAAAAGCACGTTCTAATTTTATAAAAATGAAAAAGGTCCTATGTAGCAAAGATTTAACATTAGCTCTTAAACTACGCCTAACAAAATGTTACGTCTACAGTGTTCTATACTATGGAGTGGAATCATGGACGTTAAATGTAGAGACAATGAGACGACTTAACGCCTTTGAAATGTGGACCTATAGAAAAATTATGAGGGTTTCCTGGGTAGATAGAGTTACAAACAATGAAGTACTGAGAAGAATAGGTAAAGAAAAGGAAGTTGAACTTACAATTAAAGAAAAGAAGCTACAGTATCTCGGACATGTGATGCGGGGCGAGAAGTATGGCATCCTACGACTCATAATGCAGGGAAAGATAGATGGCAGAAGAAGCATCGGAAGAAGACGAATTTCATGGTTGAAGAACCTGAGAGAGTGGTTTGGATGCAGCTCGAAACAACTATTTAGAGCTACTGCCTCAAAAATTAAAATAGCTATGATGATTGCCAACCTCCGTAGCGGAGATGGCACCTGAAGAAGAACAAGAAGTGACATCCGATACTTTTCATGATAATTATCTAAGAAAAGAAGGGACAAAAGGGACCTGTGCGAATTGTTTTGTTTAGAATTTGAATGCACAAATAGTTTCACTTAATTAAGGCATACTGATCCAATTCAAATTTCAAAAACAGGGATTGTGCCGTCCGATTTTATTTATGGGTTTTTAGTCTTTGGTAGCTACTGCACGATTTAGTTTTATTTTTATTTTATGCAGTGCAATGCTTAAGTAAACGTCTGTTGAAATAAGTTTTGGTTTGTGAAAATACTTTTTTGTAATCGATAAATGGTAAAATTAAAAAATGGAGCTAATATATATTTGTTTTCTAATTTAAAAAAAGTATTTTCATTGCTAGTCGTTCTACCATTTTCAAACGCTAGTGCAGAGTGTACAAAGTGTTTTCAGTAATGTATTCAATATAAAAAAAGAGATAGGGATGATCCTAAGAGGGGGTTAGAACTACTGGATGGTTTCTGCGCGACGATTCTAAGGGGGGGGGGGGTTACAACTACTGGACGGTCTCTGGGAGGCGTCGGCCCCAAAATCGCTGCTTAACAAGCCTAACTTTACGCATACAATTACGCATACTTTACGCATTATAAAGTGGGTACAAATACATACAATTTTTTTTTGTAATTCCATCTTCAATGTACCCTGCACTTCTCGTAGACTATTATGGATAAATTGGAAAAGACTGTAAGATTTGTACACACTTCTAAATATAGGTCAAAACGGCAAACAGGTGTATGTTCTCAAAAAACTTTTGATAGTGTGTAAAAAATATTTTATTATCAGCTAAGTACTTTCAGCACATAACGTGCCATCATCAGAGCTTCCTAAAAGGACATTTAAGATAAGATTTTTTTATATAAAAAATGAGTGAAAAACTTACGTCCTCTTATGAAACCTTCATAGAAGAGCAATTGCTAAACGACACAATAAAATACATGGATACTGGGAAAAAGCCACAGATATCGGGTATAACAACCCCTTAAAATGAATAAATCACATCTAAATTCTTTTATAAATTAAAAAGACAACATGGCTGAGTCAAACCATTTTGAGCCCACGTGAACAGTTCAGCTGAGGAAGACTGTCATTTATTAAAATGATAAAGAAGGTACCACAATCTTAAGCGACCTTTATATTCGTAAATAATAATTAAAATTAATAAAAAAATGAAAATGACTAAAAAAAGATACTAAATTTTTTTAAAGTTAAATTTTCAAAAATTACTATTATTAATATTGAAGTGAATATAAGTTATCAAAATTCTTCTAAAAACAAAACTGTTATTGTTTGACCAAGTGTAGAAGAAGTTAGATGAAATCAAACCTAGGAGAAATTTCATTTAATAAGCTCAGAGGTTGAAAGCTGTTTTTTTATAAATTAACAATCCAATTAATTAATTCAGACAAATCTTAAATTTTACTTGTTTACAAATATGTAATCAAAGAAAGAAACTCAAGAATACCTAAAGTAATGTTCAAAAAACTTTCATAAATTGTTGGGTATACTTTATACTAAACCAAAATTATTAAAGAAATTTCTTAAAAATAGGATCAAATTTACAATTTAATTGAATCTGGGTGTTAACACAGTTTTGAGGGTTTCTTTTCATTTCTCTACTTATTTCTAGATCTTCTAGTAGATTCATTTTGGTATAATTTAATTTTTGAAAATTTAACTTTAAAAAAATTTAGTATCCTAACTTAAAATTCATCTAACCTATACATGGCTTTTTAGTCATTTTTATTTTTTAATTAATTTTAATTATTATTTACGAATATAGAGGTCGCTTAAGATTGTGGTACCTTCTTTATCATTTTAATAAATGACAGTCTTCCTCAGCTGAGCTGTTCACGTGGGCTCAAAATGGTTTGACTCAGCCATGTTGTCTTTTTAATTTATAAAAGAATTTAGATGTGATTTATTCATTTTAAGGGGTTGTTATACCCGATATCTGTGGCTTTTGCCCAGTATCCATGTATTTTATTGTGTCGTTTAGCAATTGCTCTTCTATGAAGGTTTTATAAGAGGACGTAAGCTTTTCACTCATTTTTTATATAAAAAAATCTTATCTTAAATGTCCTTTTAGGAAGCTCTGATGATGGCACGTTATGTGTTGAAAGTACTTAGCTGATAATAAAACATCTTTTACACACTATCAAAAGTTTTTTAAAAACATACACCTGTTTGCCGTTTTGGCCTATATTATGGATAAGGTAGAGTTGTCACTATTTTGGGTCGCGCCCCTCTGAGAGGTATGGAATATTAATGGTGTTAAGCACAGAGAGCTTAAAGTACATTCAAATGGGGGGGGGGCTTATAATTTCCAACCCCCTTGGTTACGCCTATGAGCGTATCTTTTCGTGACAAATCGTATCTTTTTGAGGGATCATCAGATAATCTAAAGAAGTGCGGTTGGCAACACTGAACCGGAGTGGAATATATTATCAAACTTATTACCAGGCAAAAATTGGTATGGGCGAGACATGTTGCAATAATGAAAGACGGCAAAAGGACAAAAACTGCTTGAGTGAAGACCGCGGGTAGACAAGCGAAGCCGAGGAAAACCCTCAACGCGATGTACCGACGACCTCAAAAGAATTGTGCTTATTTGGGTAGCAGAGGCGCAGAACAGAAGAAGATGAAAATATCTGAAGGATAACTGTGTTCAACAATGGATAAATCAGTGTTGATTGCTGATGATGATACTGCGAGGTCAAAGTGATGTGAAAGCAAGTACCTCAAGGTCACAGCGGCCTGTTAGCTGTCATACACAAGTGTCTGGCAGATAACCAAGGTAGTTCTTAGTTTGAGTAAAAGTTATATTAAAGTAAGAAAATTATGTTAAATCAAATGTAAGACAATTATGTCTTTGATCACACATCTCAGATGAAGATAGTGACTCATATGTCTTCAATATTCGATCCAGGCGAAGAACGGAAGCAATCAATCCATATGCGATCGCTGGTATGGGAAAGGACGGTGGCCCTAGAGCAGTACTCAGAAACCCAAAGGTAGCACCTCTTACCAGATCAATACCCTGGATGTAGCTTGTTTTTCTATCGTTGTTCACAGCCTTTTATACTTTTTCCAGACATCTCCAGTGCGCATTGATGGTAGTGGTGGAAGTGCTGGCATACAGAAAGGGCCAACTGCTTTCAAACATTAATGGTTAAGTAGTATTTGCAAGTATTTGTGATAGTGATTTTTATTGTGGAAGGTGTTCGAAATGAGTTCCCGTAACGTTAACACAGGCTTGAAGACAGGTTTTCAAACGATCTGGTGACATCTGTAAGCATTTGTGATGTAACAATATAAAATGTGTTTTATCTTTGTTGTTATATTGTTGGAAGATTATTTTTGCAGATATATGTATTTCAGATTACAAATTTAAAAATAAATTTAAATAAGCATTGCGTTTTATTATAAAATCGTCGCTGTAAAATTAAACCGACATATCTGCAAAAATTGAGTTTTCGAGTACCTGGTGTCAAAAAAATTTTTTTTCTCTACTATTTTTTTGTCTCGTTGGATAACCAACGAGACCGTATTACGAAGAGTGGGCAAAGAAAGAGACGTGGTGTATACCATTAAAAGGAGAAAGTTAGAATATCTCGGACACATAATGAGAAAAGGCACTAAATACAGATTACTGAAGGTAATCCTTGAAGGTAAAGTGTTCGGACAGCGAGGAATTGGGAGAAGAAGAATATCATGGTTAAAGAACCTGAGGAAATGGTTCTCCACAACAACAACTAATCTATTTAAAAATCCACAAGGAAAAATTTCCTGTAGCTGGCTGTATACCATTAATTACAAGTAAAATTTAATAAAAAATTTTGGTCTTGGTAAAAGGTATATTATTTTAAAAAGCCCTATAGGGCTACCAACATCGAACAAAACGTTTTCGCTCTAAAAAGAGCATCATCAGTGTTGCAAGAACATGGTGAGCCAACCAAAAAATACGAAGGCCAAAGCGTTTTAAAAATGGACTAAAAGTCACATCAAAATGCTAACATAGCAAATTCCAAAGGATGGATATAATTCCTAAGGATACGGTCCTAGGATAACATATGACTCCCACACGTTGTAAGTGGGTCAAAGGTAACAAATTAGGTCATTATGTTACAAGAGGTGACAGGCAACTGTTAACATCTATTTAAAGCATCAGTTAATAAAATATTTATGGCCAGAATGATCGCCAATATTCGAAACGAATAGGCACTAAAAGAAGAAGAAGATTTTCTTTTTCTCAAACTGCTATATCATATTTATATAGTCGAATAAAAATCCGTCAGATGACGTTGGGCCGGTATGCATTTACGTAGAAATGACCACTTTGTTTATATTATCAGAGGACAGATCTAGTACGCAATACGTACGCCACTGGCTTCAAAGAAGAAAGATGTCCATTATGTGAAACTGAATTATTGCACAATACACTTTTATATTTACCCAGATGTGACTCATTGGCAGATAATCCCGTTTGTGCATAACACTAATGTGTTTCTAGAAGCTTCAACTGAAACAAACCGGCATATTGTGACATAAAAGTAAATATTACACTGAAATTCAAAGTTTTACTGGCATATCTGCCTATTTCTCGTAAGTTAATCAATTTCCCATTTATTTGAAACTACTGCTTCAATAAACAGTAATTGACTAAATTTTATTCATGGATAAAGTCTAAGGTGGCGTTAAGGTGAACCAAACTGACGTTAAATGGAAAATATTGCATGTGAAAATTTTAGAGTGTTCTAGTGAAAAATATGCCTTTGCAGATTTGCCGGTTTAATTTCATAGCGACAAAATTTTAAAATCTGCATGGTAATTAATTTCAATTACATAATAATTATTGTAAGAACGGTAGATAAACATTGATTTATTCTGGATATCATCTGGAAATATTTTAAAACTCCTATTATCTACAAATAATAATTACTTCAGCCTCATGTTTTGCAATCGCAATATTAATTTACCCAATGGGTGTTTGAATTAATTAAACGATAAATTTTATACCTAAATCAAAGTCCGATTTCATGATGGTTTTCATTTTCCGGATGCAAATTCGTGACCATATCGTGGAAGCATTTCAATTTTAAATTTGAATTAAATAATTGATTTTTAATGGTATTTAATAATGGATTTATGATTTTAAATATAGTCGACGCAGATTTGATCACAATAGAGCTATTATTAAATGTAGTAGAATAAAAATAAACTGAAAGACACTTAGCCACAGATGGTTGCAATGACAATAAATAATAATCCATCAGCAGAAGTAGCAGACTTTGGCTTCCAATACTTAAAGAAGAAGTAAACAACAAAAACGTACCAACATTAGAGGATAGGAAAATTTTAAGCACACATCTCAATCATACACTACACAAAATTATTGAAGAAATACGCAAAATTATCAGAATTTGATTTATCACAGAGCATAAAAATATCCACCCCCACATCTTTCCAGCCAAAACTGGCTGTTGCCTACAACCATCATATGAAAAGTACATTCAGACCTCAATGTTTGTTGACTGATATAACGTTACCTTAATAACAACTATTGGCAGTTATACACACCTTTTCAAAAAATTTCTCTTAATTTTCTTTTGATAACGATTTTCGGAGAAGCTAATCTCATACAAACATACAGTTTAACTTAAATATACGAAAAATCAACAGTTTTAGATCCCAACGTGTCAAACAAACATTTAGATAATTTTCACCCTTAATTTTAAATTATTATTTAAGCCAACCCCGAGTGATAATTTCTAGAACCTAGTTCTACTAGTACCTACCCACATTATTTTTTGGTTAAACACTGCAAAACGAAAATTCACCCTCTTTGCTCTCTTGTGTCGAAGTTTAAATACGCTACTCTCCCCCCCCTCACTCTCTCTCTCTCTCTCTCTCTCTCTCTCTCTCTCTCTCTCTCTCTCTCTCTCTCTCTCTCTCTCTCTCTCTCTCTCTCTCTCTCTCTCTCTCTCTCTCTCTCTCTCTCTCTCTCTCTCTCTGTCTGGGATTGCATCTCGAAGAGAACACACGTGTTGTTCTCTACTTTCTTAGTAGTAACCACTAGTTAATACACGAGAATAATTTTTTCTTCTGCTTTTTGTCGAAAGCATCTCTCTCGCTTTCTCTCTCCGCTTGAAGGCAACAGACGTAGTGAAAAACGCAAACAGTGATGTGTACATGTGTATCCACAAAGATATACATACAATATATCTCTGTTTTATCCGGAATAAACCACCGCGACCGGAACCTGCTTAAAAAATATGATTTGAAAACTGAAGAGAGTGTAAAAACCAAGCAATAAAAATAAATCCAGGTCAACTCAATGAAAATATTTAAATTTAATCTACGGTCTAAAAAACGAAGCTAGGACAAATAATACCCGGATAAATAATCCCGGACAAAAAATCCCCACAAATTATCACTGGACAAAAAATCCCTAGACAAAATATCCCCACAAAAAATCTCCACAAATAATCCTTACAAATAATCCCCGGACAAATATGCCCCGGACAAAAAATCCCCACAAAAAATTCCGGACAAATAATCCATACAAATTTTTTTGGACAAAATATCCCCACTAAAAATCCTGGACAAAAAATCCCCAAGAAATATTTGTGCCGAATAGTTCTTTAAAATTTTTCCCGTAAATGCAATCACGGGAAAAATTTGCATGCATGAATGCATGAAACTGCTATTCAGCCCTAAAATAATAATTACTAAACTAAACTAAACATGAATTGTAATTTTAATTATCAAATTTCGAATTCCAATTCTGGGTTTGTTCAAAAATCGTGGAACATATGGTTCGTGGTTCAAAAGTCATGGGGAATGAGCTAAGGATGTGGGAATCATAATATGATAGTTTTTTTGCATTACAATCAAGATTATCGTTTTGAGGATCAGCAGTTATCATCACGAATAGGCAGTGTATTGAAAAGAGTTGTTCAAAACAGAGTGAGCAAAATATTTAAGCGAATAATTACAATAATATTTATGTAATATTAATATATGTAACTATTCTCTTAAATTTTTTGCTCACTCTGTTTTGAACAACTCTTTTCAATACATTACCCATTCGTGATGATAACTGCTGGTCCTCAAAACGATAATCTTGATTGTAATGCAAAAAAAACTGTTCCTTTTTGTAAATTTAACGGCAAAAATATTTAGTCATCAGTTTCAATTCAATGCAAGCAACCTTAGAGTAGAGAATTTTACTCGTCAAATTGCTACTCTTAGAATAGGGAAATTTACTGGTCATTGACGAGTAAAACCCTACGCAAAGCAACCCTACTCAACATTTCAAAAACCTGCTTTAAAAGCTTTAAAAAGCTGTCAAAAACCTGAGGTCTGCGTCTTCATAACAAAGCTAAACATTCGTAATAGCGCAATTTTTATATGAATGCTCACAGATCATCAATTACGTTTTTTTTAAACCGGATATCGAATAGTAATGCCCATAAAAATTTGTTCCCAAAAGCACCAAAAAAGTCAATATAATCGAAAAACTTTGTATAACTTTCCTCGAAATGCGTGGTTTTGATACATATAAATCTTACACTGATATATCTGCTCTCTAATTTTGTTTGCAATATACAGCAAGAAAAAACAATATGCTCTATGAAAACCGGTTTCAAGACGATTGCTATAACTTTCAGTTGAACTGAGGTGAGCTGAAAAACATTTGCGTCGATTGTATTCACGGGAAAACTTTTTGAGAACTATTCGGTAGCAAATATTTTGTGGATATTGTCCAGAGATAATTTGTGGGGAGTTTTTGTCTGGGATTATTTGTCCCAACCCCTAAAAAACAGTAGGCAGTCATTTATTACTATGTATTCAGTTCAGATGTAATTACAAGTGTGCTGTTTTATTTAGTAGTGATACATTTAAAAGCAATAATCCAAAACTTTCACAGGATTTATACGCAGATAAATAGAAGAGGGTTCCGTTGTTGGGGAAAATTAATATTTTTTGACATACCACATACATCATTGATACAATTTAATATCTGATAGATACATTATAGGCTATAGATTCTAGACCATGATGAACATTCTTTGAAGAATAACTTTTTTACTTAAAATTGATAATAAAAAAGTTCCCCATATGTTAATTTCAGTAGACACGCTGCATTAATATAGATGAGAATAAAATATGATTTCATTATTAATTTGTCCTTAAAAAAAAGATGTACATCGCTAAAGAACACATCCAACTTATTTTTTTAAGTATCTTTATTGCAACTCAAATTCTTCCCTAGAGGGAAAGCTCAGGGAATATCTTGGTTAATGATCTGATTAGATTTTATCGTGATCTGATTATGTTTTAAATTTAATTTGTAATTCTTTATAAGCTGTTCTTTCGATATTATTTCGCATTTAATTAAAATACCCCAATTAAATCTAAAGGAAGGAGTTGTAGGAAGAGCAAAGGCTTTAATTTGGGATAATGAAGTAATCTTGAAGGTAAACCATGCTTTACATTCAAATAATTAATTTGCATATTTTGAGAATCATTTATGTTCCATATTATTTTAGCATAATGTTTTTCTAAAAGCATATGCTTAACAATACCTTTGTTGAAAATAACTGTAATATTTTTTTATTAAAGCTTTTTTTCTGGCTTTAGAACTTAGCTGTCTAGCCAGATACATGTTGAGAAATAGTAAAAGAAAAAATTATATATACCTAAGAGCACAGCAGGCCTCAGACACCCATAGCTGGAAAATTTTCAACTGTGTTTATCTACTTAACTCTGTTCAGGACAGACGTCTTCCTATTTAAAATGCCTACTCTTTGTAGATCCTCTTTGGCTGCTTACAGCTACTTTTTACGCGCTCGACCCCTTTTTCTTCTTCTCTCACCGCTTAATAATATACTCGTCTCCCATCTGTCACCTGATATCCTTTCCACATGTTTCAGCCAGCGATGTCTTCTAGTTTTAACCATATAGCTGATTACTGGCTTTTCAAACAGTTCTTGAACTTCCGCATTCGTCCGTCTTCTCCATTCGTTCTGTACCACTTTCACACCATCGAAAATCTTCCTCAGCTCGCTCCATTCCCATCTTTTCAATGCATCTTCTTCTTTCTTATTCAGAACCCAACATTTACTACTATACAGTACTGCAGGTTGTATCACCGTACCACAGTATAAACAGGGACAGTAGAACCACCCTCCGAAAAATTGAAAGTAAAATCTGTAGTCGCGCATGGCGACCGCGCAATGTTGGCAGTCGCTTTTGCCCCACTCTCGCATTGCTATTCGCATAGAAACGTACGGATTTTAACAGGGAAAACCCGCATCCACCACTGGTGAATTACCAATTGCGTACTGCCGGTATTACTTCCTGAGATCAAAGAGCCGACAGAAGAGTGATTTTACTGTGGAAGCTCTATATACTGTGACGTACTATATAACCGCCATTTTGCTGCTTTTGAGATATGACTATTTTTAAAAGTTTGATCAATACTCCAACCGCTCGACTTGCCTTCGCAATTCTTTTTTCAATTTCTGGAACTTCATCTCCTTTCTTCGTTACAGTCACCTCTAGGTATTCAAATTCTTTTACTTTCTTGAAACAATATTCTTTTCCATCGTTTTCGATTTTCAAAAGCTGTTCTTCATTCAGTGTATCTCCTACTTCCAAAAATTTTGATTTGTGTTCGTTTATAGTCAGACCATGTTGCCAAGCTTTTCGTTTAAAAAGAATAAATAATATCTTAGCAGTTCTCTTTGTGTTCTTGTTGCCAATACTATGAAGTCTGAATAAGTAAGTAACTGAGTCCTTCTATCGTGGATCGTACCTAACGTCATGATCCCGCTTTCCCCAAATATTTCCTCTAATAGACAATTGAAAAGGAAAGTTGACAGAGGGTTTCCCTGCTTGAAACCCCATTCGTACCTTGAACTTTTCTGAGAGGCTACCCTCCAGTGCTACTGGATTTTCTGTTTTCTTGTGTCATTTTCACCAGTTTGGCCAATTTGTCCGGTATCCCAATTAACCGAAGTGCATAATAAAGACGTTTCCTTACGACAGTATCATACGCCGCCTTGAAGTCTATAAACAGGAGCTTCATGTTTAGCTGTTGTTCGTAGTACAGAGTACAGAGTACAGAGTCTTTCCCACACTCGACTGCTTGTCCGAACTCCGCTATCGCGTGGTTCGGGTTAACGGCAGTCGCGTGCGAGAAAGTAGAGAACATCCATAAACTACGTCGTTGAAAAGGGGGACTTTGCTTATTACGACGGTATACGACAGGGGGGAGGGGGCCATGAGCGCAAATCCGACGTCGTTTGATGTTCACGAATATAAAAATATACCCTATTATAGAATTAAAAAGAATTAGTATATTACTTTTAACGCATACTTTTCATTTCGTTTTTATCACTCACATCCTTAATAATTATACTTGTAGATATTGATTTTATACTGTATGTTAGCATAAATTTTTTTGTAATGGGGGTACCCGTATATAAATAAATAGATAGATAAAATAAATAATATTGCGAGCAGTTTTGTACAGAATAACAAACAATAAAACATTGTTCTATGTCTTTAAACAAACGCTTCTATACAAAACAACGTCTGGAAGCAATAAATATTAAACTGTTCATATATTTACTGGATACTCTGTGTGAAACAATTCTACAAGAATGAATAGAAATGAAATATTCTATTCTATTTAGTCAGTACATTGTATTTATACCTCAACAAAAAAATGGCATTGAAATCAAAACAAAATAAGTATCAAGATTTATATAATGCAATTAAGAAAGTGTAGGAACTTCGATAAACGTGTCCCAATAAAGCTAATTAGTTGTATAGTGAATTGAGAGAAATAGCGGATATTAATGAGCTACATAGTAATACTGATTTGGATACATTCGTAAATAAACTTTGATAGCTAACTTTAAAAAAGCCAGAAATAACATGGAATTTAAAAAAAAAATCACTAAAAAGGGGGGTCATGAGTTGCAATTGCGACGTCGGTATGAGGGGGAGGGTCAATGTAAACGACGCTTTACGATGGAAGGGGGGGAGGGTATTAAAAACTCCAAATTTTTTACGACGTAGTTCCGAACGAATTAGGAAAATAACTATAGAATGTTACAAACAGTAAACAGTGAACAAAAGTTTCCACTCTTTTCAAATATTTAGTTTAAAGACAAAAGCGTCAAATATGGACAATATAGTATCCCATTAAATTATTAAATAAGAAGAATTCTACAAGTCACAATTTACATACGCGATTTATGAATTTATGAATTTTTAAATGGTGTTAAAGCACACTTACCCATGAAGTTTCGTCGGTTAGCAGATTCAAATTAGCGTTAGAACGGCGCGTTTCAATTTTCCTCTGCTCTTCATCTGGAAGCGACTGTGACACACTTTTGTGAATTCCCTCAGACGGAACATCCAATTCTGTTTTAATTTTCGTCTTCGGTTTATCTTTTTCGTAAGTGGTCTCGACGTTCTGGCGGACTTTTGCTACCGTCTGACCGTTTTGTAAAACTGGAAAAAATGTTAGGAATTAAAATGTTTCTAATTAAAGAAATAATTTTTTGTACAACTAAAAGGCAGATATCTCTCAGAGTCTCATCAGCGACATCTAAAATAAGACAAAAAAACGTTATTGTGAGAGATACAAAGTAGAAAAACCTCAACAAGAATTCAAAGCTGATGTATAATAAAAAAAATATATTATCGTTTTAGATTTATATAAAAAAAAGTGCTAGAAAAAAAAATCATTATGAGTAGTGAAAATTTCTAGCTTGAAATATGTACTTATTTGTCTATATTGTTTATATTGTTACGACAGTACTTTCAAATTGAACTTATATAAATTGATTCATTCAATTAAGCCAAAACATCACAAACCCTGGGCTACCAAAGGTATCCGCATATCTACCAAAAATATGCGCTCACTATTGTATATCAAGAAATTTGCTACCAACGTCTCTGTCACTCAATATATCACCAAGTACAGGGTAACCTAAAACTCATCAAATCAGCTAAAAAAGCCTACTATCAAAATCGTCTGGAAAGCTCTAAAAGTGTTGCAAAAGAAACTTGGTCCATAATAAACGATCTTCGAAATAGAACTCACGCAGTTCAAACATTTGCCCTTCCAGACCCGGAAAATCTAAACGAATACTTCGTTAATGTGAGTAAAAATATAACTTTTACTATTTTGCCACAAAAAGATCCCATTTCCTATCTCCCTAATTCAGGAGTGTTCTCGAATTCATTCTTTATAAGACCAATCGATATATCTCAACTGATCCAAACTATCAATAGTATCAAAAGCAAATCATCCTGTAGTACTGATATACTATCCATAAAAATCTTCTCAAATCTCACAGAAAATGTGTTGGAAATTCTCGTCTCACTAATTAATGATTCCTTTGAAAGAGGCAAATTCCCAGAGTGCCTAAAGATAGCCATTATTATTCCCCTTTATAAGGGTGGTGAAAAATCTAATGCTTGCAACTATAGACCTATTGCCTTACTACCGGTACTTTCAAAAATTATTGAGAGACTCATAAAAATCCGTCTTATGTCCTTCCTCATTGATAACAACATTTTATCCCAAAATCAGTTCGGCTTTTTAACTAATAAATGTACCAGTGATGCCATGTTTTCTGTGCTTCATGAGGTTTACCAAGCACTAAACAATAATCTTTATACTGCCACTGTTTTCTGTGACTATGCCAAAGCTTTTGATTGTGAAAATCACGACATTTTGATTAAAAAACTAAATTTCTATGGGATTCGAGGTATTTCTTTGAATTGGTTTCAATCTTACTTGAATAATAGGAAGCAATTAGTTAGAGCAAATTATACTGACTCTAGTCTCAAAAACATTGTATGTGGAGTACCACAAGGTTCAGTATTGGGTCCTCTAGTGTTCCTTATCTTTATAAATGACATCACTAACTTAAAAATCGATGGAAAATTTTTTCTTCTTGCTGATGATACCAGTATGACTTGGAGCAACTCAATTATTGCATCTCTTCATGCAACTAGAACTTCTGATTTGCTTACGATAAAAACCTGGTCTGACTCTAATTTACTCTCTTTTAACGTGGATAAGACAGTAGCATTATCCTATAAAAGTGCTCTTCAACCCCTGCTTGTTAATAACAGCCAGATCTCTACCGTTGATTCTGTAAAATTTCTTGGTATTTTTTTAGACAGCAAGCTCAAATGGTCCCTTCATATCGATTTGTTAAGTAAAAAACTCGCCTCAGCCTGCTATGCTATAAGATCTGTTTGATCTTTGATATGGTCTTCCTTTTTGGGGTTTTAGTACAGCTGCCAATTAGATGTTATTTTTAAATTATAAAAAAGAGCAATAAGGTATCTGTTTGGCCTCAGAAGAACAACATATTGCAGAAGTTACTTCAAAGATCACGGAATTTTAACCCTTACATCTTTATATATTTTAGAAACTGTTTGCTTAATTCGTAGACACATGCATGTCTTTCCAGCAAGGCCTCATGATGACTACTCCACCAGAAATTCAAATTTTGATGTCTATTTACCGATCCCGTCCTCTGAGTTAGTAAAGAAATCTATATTATATTCCGCAAAAAAACTATACAACCATCTTCCTTTACAACTCAAATCTGCAACATCTTTCCCCAAGTTCCGTAAAATGACAAAAGCTCATCTATCTAAAAGACCATATTATTCAGTACAAGAGTTTCTTAATGACTAACTAAGAAATTACAGTAATGTACAAGTAACCAAACTTATCTATATTTGGGTGTCACATGCAGCAGCTTAAACTTATTAGTTCCTATGTCTATAGTTTACTTTGTTGTATGTTCACTTTGCAATTTCTATAAATTGTTGCAATATATCGATTTTGTTTTTCTCTTTACTTTATTAACTTATATTTTGTATTTTTGTATTTTTTTTATATTGACGATTTATCAAATTTCAGAAAATTGTACTTGTTATTATTGTTAGATATTATTTATTTATTTTTTCTGACTTTATATTAAGCTTTGTCCATAAAATTTGTATAATTTTCAGTGACAATAAAGCATATTTCTATTTTATTCTATTCTATTCATGTTTGGAACTTCTATAGGCTAACATGAATAGAGGAATTATTATTATTATTATTATTGTCCCGGTTACTTAAAGCGTTCTTCGCCTTTCGTTTCCCAGTTTTCAGCTTCGTCGATCGTTCCATTAGCCAGGGTGAAGATTCCTTTCCCACAATGCCTTCTGAATGCCGCCTAGCCAGGATTGTTTCGGCCTTCCTCTCTTCTTTCTTTCCCTTGGCGTCTATTTTAGAATTTCTTTTGGCAGTCTGTCGTCGTCCATTCTTTCTACATGGCCATACCAAATCAGTCATCTCCTTTGAATTTCGTCTATGATGGTTGACTTGACTCCCATTATATTTCTGGTTTGGTCATTTTGTATTCTTTCAAGCCTTGATTTTCTAGCCGATCTTCTCCAGAAGTCCATTTCCAATGCAAGTAGGCGTCGTTCCAGGGATTGGGTAAGTTGCCATGTTTCGCATCCATAGAGCACTATACTTTTAAAGATGGAGTTAAAGATAAGATGTTTTCTATGATTAGACAGTTCTTTTGACCATAGCATCGGGTTTAGGCATCCAATCACCCTTTTTCCTTTCACGATCCTTTGCTCTATCTCTTTTTCGGTGCGCCCACTCTTGTTGATTGTTGTTCCCAAATATACATATTCGTCACAGTTCTTGATTGTCTCTTGTTCGTTAACTATTAGATCTTCCACTTCAGTCCCGACGCATAAGCATTGCGTTTTGATTCTATTTACAGAAAGGTCCCACTCTTCATATTATGTTTGAAATAACCGTCTCGTCATAATTTCTAAATCTTCCTTATACGCTGCTACTACGACTTGGTGATCCGCGAAATGTAGAGTATACAAAGTTGTATCATCGTCAAGTTGAATTCCCATCCCAGAACAAGATCATCTCCAGTGTTTTAGTGGTTCATTTAAATAGATCTTAAATAGTACTGGGCAGAGGCAGCAACCTTGTCGTTATCCTTTTGTTACTGGAAATTCTTCTGATAAGGTGTTGTTTAGTTTGAATTATGATGTGGCTTT
Organism: Diabrotica virgifera virgifera; assembly: GCF_917563875.1. Classification (NCBI taxonomy): domain Eukaryota; kingdom Metazoa; phylum Arthropoda; class Insecta; order Coleoptera; family Chrysomelidae; genus Diabrotica; species Diabrotica virgifera. The sequence goes on from NC_065444.1 coordinate 44,435,667, forward strand.
ATTGTATAGTTGTTTGACCGTGGCGATAATCGTGTTATTTAAGGCTATGGGTTCATAATTCGCAAATATTTTACGTGTATCCCTACTTTTTCTGTCTTTACACGGTAAATTACGTGTAGTAAAATTCACACTGGTATGGATATGTAAACATTACTAAAATGTCATTCTACTTGAAAATGTCATCATTAATTTAAAGAGATGGGTTTTGAATGTTCTTGGATAACTGTTATTTTTATAATTGCATATTATTAATTCAGTTAATAAATGTGATAATTTTTTCACTACCTATGTATTCAGTGATTGTAATAATTTATTTGTACAACAAAGACTAATACTCAATCGAGAAAAGAGGAAAAGTGTTAAAGTGATTTTTTAATAATATATTGTTATGGAACGCTTACAATTTTGAACATCTTTAACAACAAAATACTTGGATCACAGAATATATTATCCTGATGTATTCTCTGCTTGGATCTTCCACAAATAATACACAATAAATAACTTTTTATTAAGTTCACGTCTTAAATCAATTATTTATCAAATACACTATATATCAATAATATTTAATCAATAACTCAACATATTCCCGATGCAATGTCAAATATTTAAAATTGTCACTGATTGTCAGTGTCTGACTGACAATATATGCTGACAATATTATATTCGGCTGAGTGCGTTGTAAGACAAAGATAGATTTGGAAAATATTACCACGGTATTGTGTTCATTTTTTTCGAATCCTGAAAAAACCAATAAATATTTTTGAAAAATTTAAACGCAGAATGAAAGACTATATTATTACCGAGGGCCGAAAGTCCCTTAGAATAAATAAAAAGTTTATTTTGAATGATATATTTGAAATTAAAAATCACACTAAATTTTCTCTTAGTTTTTCACCCCTGTAACTTATTAAAATAAACATTATAGAAGTTCTCAGGGACTTTCGGCCCTCGCTAATAACGTAATCTTTCATTCTGCTTTTAAATTTTTCAAAAATACTTATTAGTTTTCTCAGGATTCGAAAAAAATGAATCCCCATTTGAATAGCATTGCAGCCGAAAATACGTACCGATCCTCTTAAGGAAGATAGTTCAAGAGACTACCACAGCTTTCTCACAGGAATCGTGTCATATGCTTTTGTGAGATCCACAAATAAAAGATGTATTTGCTGGCTTTTTGCAACTTTCTTTTCATTAAGTTGTGTTAGGGTAAATATGTGGTCTATGCAAGATCTTCCAGCTCTAAAACCTGTTTGCTGTTCAATTTCATGAGGTTCGTATTCTTGCTCAATCATGTTTTTAAGATTTTACCAAACAGCCTGCTAAAGGTACTAGTGACCGAGATACACCTGTAGTTTCCGCAGATATCTTTTGGAACTTTTTTGTGAATTGGAGTAATCCATGCTTCTTTCCAACTATTCGGGATCTCTTCCCCATTCAAGTATCTTGTGAATAGAACTTTAAGATACCTTATTAGTAGACTTAGGCAAATATGCAAATAAAAAAGTATGAAATATGCGCATAAATATGCAGTATTTTATGCAAATATATGCTGTATTTTATGCAAAATATGCATGAATAAAAATATTTACATTTTTTTATTTACAAAAATACTTACAATATTATAAATACATATCATATACAATTATTTTAACATATAAATATTATTTTGAATTGTGGTAACAATAGATTATCAAAAAATGATGTTCAAAATTTTCTTATAAAAACTTATGGCTTCTATCTGAATACATATATTTGTAAATAGAAAAACTTTTATCGACATCAACTGATTTAACTGGGGCATTTTTCAAATTTACTATAATAGATGGTTCTAAATTAAGTGGTTCGGAAAATGTCCCAGCTAGTACTTAAACCACTTCAGAAAGAACCTGGTAACCACTATTTTTTTCCATGGTTACTTTAAATTTTTGAAAAATTTCCTTTCCAATAGTACCTTTAACGTTTTGACACAATGACTCAAATTCTTTTATTAAAACTGTACTCTCTAACAATGATAATTTGGAGGATGCTAACTGAGTTATAGTTTTCTAGACAAAACTATAATTTGAGTTTATAAATGACAGTTGCTCTTGGAGGGTGTTATTTTGAATGGCTTGCTTGGCTTTTAATAAAGATTGGCAACTATCATCCGTTAAAAGGTGCGGCATCAGATAAAATAAGCAATAATTATTTATCATTAGGCACAGCAGCAGGAAGAAAAAAGTTTGCTAATGCTTCTTGTAGAAACCGTGATATTGTTAGAGCGTGGGTTTTTTCCACTTGCTTACAGACAATTAAATAAGATTTTGGAAAGGTTTCATGGCTAAGTACACCAATCAATAAGTGCACAATGTATCTTCCTGACGAGTAAGTGGTCTCGTCCACACATATGTAAAAGTAATTATTACCTATTTCGGCTTTTATGTTCTGGATTACTTGAGGAGTATAACAAATTGACATTATTTCTCTTTAGAGTTCGTTCACTGGGGATGTTTTGTTTGCAATATTTTTTTAAAAAAGAACTAAGTTTTCATTAGATAATTTTGAAAGCGGTATATTAGAAGATACTAATGCACGACACAAGTCTTCGTTAAAAGTTTCTTGTTCGGTTTGTTTTTTGGAACTTGACTGAAAGCACTTGGACACTGAAGGTTGATATTTTTCACCGGATGTGGTTTTTACTTTTTTAGCTAAATTTTTCGTGCTTCTGACATGCTGATCTCTTTGAAACTTTTTTTCAGATGAAATCTAAAAAAGAATATAAATATCCTATATAGTGGTACCCATTTTTAAAATCTAAGATTGTAGAAATAAACTAAAAATGAACCCTTTTTGCATAACAATTAAAATATTTAAATTAAATCAAATAAAAATCGGTGTAGTAAGTAATCTTGAAAATGTCAAGAAATGACTGTGCAAGAAAGAAGAACCTCCAAATATTTACAAGAGGCTCTTGGTCTTTTCTGTTTACATTTAAAGAAAAAATACTATGAGCATAAATTAAAAGCACTTAATTAATTAAGTCCAATATATGATATTATGTTTTTGTTTTTAGCAAAATTAAAGCAAACTATGCTATTGTTAGAAAAAAAAAATGTTAGCGGCCTTTCAGTAGACCATTGAATGATTTGAATTTTAAATAGGTATCCTATTTTCTATCGCAAGGAGTTTAAAAAATGCTTGAAAAAAAAATACATCGATTTATTGCGAACTAGCCTTGTGTCGGTACTTTTCTTAAACATAATCTCCAATTTTAAAATCTTTGTTTGTACCACCGCGCACCGTGTAAATTTTTAAAATAAAATAAAAAATAATACGTATGTACTTACGGTTTTGCCACAACATTAGCAATAAACTTTATCCATATCCATAGATAGCTCTTTGTAAGGTTTTATTTAAGTTGAAACATTGCTTATTTTCGGCATTTTCAAAGCACAATAATTATTCACAATTAGAAATACACGTTGTTTACGCCTCCAATTTTACAACAAAAGTGAAACCAAATGAAACTGACCGTCAAAATAAAAATTTTTACCTAGAGACATAAGCTGGCACACACAAACCCTAATTCCAGGACAAAACTATAAGCCGCTGTCTTTTCTTAGTTACTATACCAAGAATTTGAATACAAGTGATTATAAAACAAAATTAAATATTGTCATTTTCATGCTATCTGTAAGTTTGAATATAAAAATATATAGTTAACATCAAATTTTCAAATTATATGCACTTTATGCACACTTTTATAAAAATATGCAAAATTTGCCATTTTTGCATTTTTTATGCATTATATGCAAAATATGCAATTTGCATAGTTGCCTAAGTCTACTTATTAGTTTTGGTGTTCCGTGTTTTAGAAGTTCTGCTGGTATGTTCTCTGGCCCGGATGCTTTGTTGTTCTTCATGGACTTAAGTGCTTGTTTTATTTGTTCTTCTTCCACGTTTACATATTCGCCATGTACTCGTATTATACGTTGGGGTAAATCAGTGTTATAGATATCTCTGTCTTCATTTAGTTCCCTTGCGTAATGCTCCTTCCATGCATCTATCTGGATGGGTTGTATTCGACTTTTGTCAGATAGAAGAATTAAAGTATGGTTATCCAATCCCAAACGTAAAAAACGACTTTGTCTGAAATTTCAACGAAACTGGGAAGGCCGGTACACTGTTCTGCATAAAATAAACGATCTAATCTACCGCATCCTGTTTTCACCTAGAAGTAAACTCAAGGTAGTTTATATCGAGAGATTAGCCCTATACCATGAAACTGATCCACCCTGTTCGCTTCAACCAGTCCCCGATAGACCGGTTATTCAAGCGAATAACAATAGGTTTGTTCCAACACTACTGAAAACCGTCCATGTAACGATCACCGTCCTGCGCAGTACCATGGAACGTATTATTTCGTTCCCATGGAACCCACAGAAAATTAATTATATAGTAACGTGATCATTACATGACGGTTCTCAGTCGTGTTGGAACAAACTTTACAAAGGAGAGAGCAGTGTTACGACAGTTCTCTAAGATTGATCTTACATAGAAAAAGTCCCCTGACGAAAAAGAAGAAGTAGACAAGTACGAGAAGTAATCTAGTACAAGATATCATGGAATAACCAAGAAATGTCTAGTGACGTACGTCAGAAAATGTAGTTAAATATACAGTAATGGGCGCGCTAATAACCGACAAAATAACGCAAAAGGTAGAAAACATATTAAATTGTGAAATAAAAAGAAATGAAATTAGTTGAGGTGGGAGATTTAGCGATAAAATACTATAAACTCACATTATATTTATTGTTTCCCACCTTTAGACGTATCAGAGGAGTATTTCAACTAAAACTGTCACTGTGACAGTGGCAGTTGCCAAACTCATCCGATACGTCTAAAGGTGGGAAACAATAAGAAGAATGTTTTATAGGTATATATCCTGAAAATCCCTACCTCCACTAATTTCATTTTGTTTTATCTCACAACTTAATATTTTTTCCATCTTTTGCGTTATTTTGCCGGAAATTTTAGAAAAACAGTTTATTTGAAATTTTGCCATATAATCGACTTTTTCTTTAATTTTGGTTGCCTGTAAATCGGGGTCCTGGTGCTGAAATATTTTTAATAAAATTGTATATAGAAAATATCTATAGAAAAATGTTCTACGTAAAATTTAAAACAAAAAAGGTTCGATACATAATTGTCACAAAATCAACGGTTCCAAAGTTACGGAGGGTGAAATGTGGAGGTTTTCGATACTTTTTATATTTACCGATTTCTCCCCCCTTTCCCCCAAACCCGACGCTCAAAATGGTGTGACTTTTTTCTGAACATTATGTGGACCATATAGAACAATTTGGTGTTGGAGGATAACTTTCACTTTGGATGTCTGGGTTTTTGGTATGGTTATCCCATACATTGCCCAAAAAATATAAAAAGTATCGAAAACCTTGACTTTTCACCCTCCTTAACTCTGGAACCGTTGATTTTATAACAATTATGTATAGAAAATTTTTTGTGTTAAATTTCTTGTAGAACATTTTTGTATATAACATTGTTTACCCTAAAGCATAGTTTTAGAAATATTGACGAAAAACCTAAAAAAAACTACTAATTTACCGACTTCTTCCCCATCTCCCCCCAAAACCGGACGCTCAAAATGGTGTAACTTTTTACTTAACAATATGTGGACCATACAGAACAATTTGGTGTTAGAGAAAAACTTTTGCTTTGGATGTTTGGGTTAGGCCTTTTTTTGGACCAGTTATATTATACTACCTCCGTAACTTTGAAACCATTCATTTTAGAAAGATTATGCATAGGGCCTTTTTGATTTCAAATTTAATGTAGAACAATTTTGTATAAAGGGTTGTTCATGCTAAACCGCATAGTTTTAGAAATATTGAGGAATAACCTAAAAAACTACGAATTTACCGAATTCTCCCTCCTCTCCCCCTCAAACCCGACGCTCAAAATGGTGTGACTTTTTTCTGGACATTGTGTAGACCATATAGAACAATTTGGTGTTGAAGGATAACATTCACTTTGGATGTCTGGGTTATGCCATCTTTTGGATCAACTATACTACACTAATTATACTCCAGACAACCCTCTCCTGAAATACTTTTTGCATACCTTTTTGAATATTAGGATCCATAATATATAATGCCCAATAATTGCCACTTCGAATTTTAGAAGACGTTTCACAAGGTTGGTAATACTCAATGTTTTTAAAATATTGAGGAAAGCGGGGAGATGTTAATTAGACAAAATGTATTTAGCAATTTGATTTTATAAAAAAAAACGAAAGCTTTATTTCTGTTTGAGAATCACTCGTAATAATGTCTTGAAAAGAGATACTTTTTATAAACTATTAAGCAAACTATTTCTTAATAATTGTCCCTAACTTTTACATAATAGCTAGGTAATAATTCGAGAGATTTCTAACATATAAGTATTCTAAAAGTTTTGGCACAAAATATTTATCGTTTTTTTTAATTGAAAAATTCATTTAAGCGCTAACTACATAGTTATCATAAATTACAAATCAATACTAAACTATACTATACTATCGAATTATGTGAAGTGGACTATTCTGCTCTGCTAGACCCAAATTTCTTCGAATGTCTCTCATGAGGTCCTTGACGAAATTGAAGTCAGGTTTTCTGAGAGTTTTTTAAATTCGCCTCTTTAATTCGCAGCCTTCATAATAATCCCTCCTAGACGGTAAGCTCCTAAAATTCTTAATTATGCGAACCTGCCGAAGAGAACATTACCCTGAAATATTTTCCGTTATCTAAAATAATTGTTTTTTCATTAGCAAAGTGTACTCGTCTCAGTTGACCACAGCATCTTGGTATACGAAGGAGGTGCGCTTAAGAGTATTTGAGGCATTTACGTCTCCTTCGGTAATTAAGACCAGATTCTCCCACAGTTTCATCAATATCATACTCTTAGAAGATATGTATTGACGAGCCAATCTAATAGTTGACATTCCAACCTTGTTTTTTGCTCTTTTGTCGTTCACCTTTAGCAAACCAGTTCCTTTCATACTCAAAAAAGTAAATACAAATAAAATGAAAGTAAAGATGATTCATATTTGATTACAGGACAGGGCTTCTACTATGTGCTTATACGTATTTCGATAAAGCCTTAAGTAATAAGAATCAATAGATATTATTATGAATAAAGATATTAAAAAGTGCAGATTTTTAGTATATTTCACTGGTTGTTTTATCAATAAACTTTTATTCTCTTACACAAAACATCCTAATTGTAATTTTCTTTATAGATTTTTCCGATACTCTAATTAATTTAAGGTTGACTGAATGACTTACTTTCCTCCTTCGTTTCTGAATGCGATTGTTTTCGTCCATTCAGGTCCGTAAATTCCGTCGACTGGGATTTAATCAAATCCAGGGTCTTTCCCAGCTTACCTAAAAGAACAAAAACCAAATAACGCTTCCTAATCTTTATTGTTTTGTGAGTTTATACTCAGGATAATGGGAGTTTTATGTCGGTGGTAGCGGAAAATCTCCTTAATAAGAAAAATGCGATATAAAGCTCCCATTAACATTTAGATTTGGATTAAGAACTACATCATATTTGTGAGCTTTTATGGGATTACAAGAAAATTAAGTTAATGAAAGTTTGAAAAAGTTTTGTTGTTTATTTGGGTTTATATGACTGCGGACACTAAATCCATTCGCCAATTGAAAAAGTTAATAGGTAAAGTATTAGTATGTCATAAATATACATAATGGGACAAATACATATATTTATTTTTCTTGATATTTTTAAGCAACTTTATAATGGCCTTGTTATTGTTATCTTTTAAGCAAAAACTAAACTGATACCCCAAACTGTGGGTGAAAAAACTTTTTATAATTCAGGAATTTTTGAAGCCTATCAGGTGTTTTAATGGAGTTCTACTGAAATGTAACCAAATATTTTGTGTGCTTTTTTATTTATGACGTATTTCATTTGTTAAATTTGCAATTTTTATAGATTTTTAATTTTGCAACTTAGGATATTCATTTTAGAGGAAAACTTTTAAATAAAGGTTTCTTCTTTTAAATAAAGGAAGTAAATCAAAAAACCTACAATTTGAGCTATGACAAGTTTAATTTGGAAAATATGTTATTGCCAAACAATCTGCGAAAGGTCCAAAATTGCCAATTTTTGCAATTGCATTATTTGTTGTAACTTTTCTTTATTTTTTAAGGCTTTAAAATGATTATTTGTTAATTCCAAACATAAAAAAATTTGTAATGTTGTTCTGAAGCTATTTCTTTGTGGAATTTTTGTAACTAACTATTCTAATTGGGAAATAAGCCACAATGTAACTTGAAAAAATAATTTTATTACGTGACGTCCGCATCGGACGTCAAAATACAAAATATTAATAAATTAAACAAAAATGTTGTTGCTTAGTAAAAAATTCTTCTAATAATTTAATTTAATCTGACGTATTTATATCGGCAATTCAGACATATATATTATACATTTTAAAGCCAATATTTATGAGTTGCGTTCCTGGAACGACTTTAATGAAAGATAGTTCATTCGATTATATGTAATCGCATCTATTACGCATTTATTTACATCAGAATATGAAAATATATGTCTTTAGGAGAGTGGATCTAGGATTTACGATTTTTTTTCAAAAAGTTATATCCTTCGATATTTGACCCCTCGGGATAAACAATTTAAAATATCTATGCAAAAAATTTACCAATCGGAATTTACAATTTTTTGTAGGTTTGGAATTGTAAGATCTTCATTTTAAAGCCTTAAAAAAATTAACAATAAATAATGCAATTTCAAAAAACGGCCATTTTTTACCTTTCGCAGGCTGTATTGCAATAACAAATTAACGAAATTAAACTTGACATAGCTCAAATTGTAGATTTTTTAAATTTAGTACAACTATTTAAACGTTTTTCTCTAAAATGAATATCCTAAGCTGTAAAATTAAAAATCTGTAAAAATTGCAAATGTAACAAATGAAAACGTTATAAATAAAAAAGGGCACAAAATTTTGGGTTACAATTTAGTAAAAATTATTCCTGGCATCGTCCCTTACAACACCTGATAGGTTTCAAAAATTCCTGAATTATATCCTGAAATCGACCTATTTTTTACCCACGGCTTGGACTATAAACATATCTTATTATTTGTCTTTTTTAGGACTCCGTTTTATCCTAAATATGCTATCCTTTTACTTTTAATGGTGATTAAAAGTTTTTTTGTCTCTTCTCATGCTGTGCAACACCATTTAGTTCATAATGATATTTCGAATGTCACGAGTAAGATACCCAACAAGGCGGATCAACCAAATTACAGGGAAATGCAAAGCACCTATGCATGAGTTAAAATAAATCACCAGTCTTTTATAGACGGACAACATACGACATCACGATGGCTACCAATTTCCGTCCGTGGGACCAGGGACTGAAAATAGAGAGAGAGAGAGAAATGATGGGTCCATAGTACCAATTTTTAATAGTCTTATAAAAGTCTACATCTCAAAAGCTTCCAAATTAATTCTAATAGTCTTTTTATACAACAGGTCAGATTTTTTGCCCCATGTTTTAAAAGCTCAGCTTTATTTTCTTTAAATATTGTATTGTTTTGATGACTCCTTCCTGTGTTAAAGTGTTATCTTTCTCTCTTTTATCTTACAATCTTTCGAGCTGGATTTCTGTTTCTTGCAACCTCATTTAATTCCATATATTTAGTTTCTTCTCAAATGTTTTTCAAAATTTCCTTCTTTCTAATGTATGCATGTATCTTATTTAAAAATGGTTTTGATGAATTGATCGATTAAACTAATCAATCCATATTTAGGGATGGGAAAACCTACCGGTTATAACCTAAAACCGTTTTTTCCTCTGCAATAATCGGTTTTTCCGGTTGTTTTTTGTCCCGGTTATAACCGGTTTTTTTTTTATAAAATAATAACCGATGATAAACCGGATAAGCGGAAAAAATACTGAATTCAGAGAAAAAAATGGGAAAATTTTTCGCCCTGCGCCTAAATGAGAAATTTTAAGCTGACTGAAACCAATTTCACAACACTGATGACTGATTCCTATACTGATATGGATTCGAATGAAGTGTAACAAATTAAAGCGCAATGTAAATGTAACCTAATGGGTATTGGCTATGACTATAAAACCGAACACCGGTTTTTAGAATAACCGGTTTTTTGTATAATCGCCAGGTTAAACTGTAGGTAAAAAAAACCGGTATAACCGAAAACCGTTGTTTTGGCAACAACCGCCATCACTAATCCATATTCGACACAGTGTTTGTGCTTCTTGGTTTTTGGTAGTAGAACAAAGTTTGTTGGTAGCAATTCTCTAGGTATTTCGCCAGATGGGTGTTGTTAAAAATCATATTGAGTTTAAGCTGTCCTGATGTATGTTTATTCAGATCGATGTGATCTTTATCTATCACATGAGCTTTGTTTGATTTTGAGTTGTTTATAGCATATTAGTCCTCTGATTTTAATATCATTGGGTCCTTGAGTCCATGAAAAGATCTTCATATATTCAGTCCATGCTTCTTTAATTTCATCTGGGTCGTTAATATGTTTTATGGTTCTGTAAATAATTGTGGTTAGGTGTTCTCCTTGGTGATTTTCCATAGAGTTCTCTAACTTTTTTATGTGAGTTGTAATTAATGATCCTACACTGAAAAAAATATTGTACATAGTACCAATGAACGCCAATCATTGACTTTTTTTACATTGATTCAATGAAAATTTCGTTAATACTATAAACACGTAGTCATTAAGTAATGACCATATTCATTATTACAATGTAATTCTATCCATTAAAAAATAATGAATAGAATCATTAATCCAATGAATCTTTTTATCTATCCAATGACTTTTTTCATAATACTAATAATTTGTTCATTGTATATATGAAATTATACATCAGGATTATGCGGTTAAATTAATAAATATAAAACGTTGCACTAATGTACAGTGTTATTTAAATTACGAACTCGTTTATTGAATCAATATTTTCGTAACAGCAAATCAATGTTTTCGACTTTGATTAATAACTCGATACATTGCTTTAATGTAACGCAATCATTGTATGAATGTAATATACCTGAATCAATGATCAATTCATTGTAGCAATGATCTTGTACATAAACTGATACATTTTTAAAACTCTATAAGTGTTTTTATTGGTGTAAAAAATCACGTGACAACAGTTGCAGCCTTCTAGCAGACAGTCAGCCTGCAGACTCTGAGGAGCGGTGTTTGGCACTAGTGATTTGGTTGATTTTTCTAAGGTATGTATTTACATATATTTTTAACTGTATTTATAAATTATTTTGTTGGATTTTCTTGGATGGGACAGCAATTTCCAAAGAATTATCTCCTTTCTTCAGTGTGAAATTCATATCAAGGATAAAACAAATAAATTTTTATTTGAAAAGATTAATTACCCTTGAAGACATTACGGAATATAAGTACCTATTTCACTATTCAATCCTGCATATCCAGTATTAATTAATTTTTGTTCTCTGTTAAATTTTTTTAAAAGCTAATTCGACACATAGGTAAAAGAAAATAGGAACCATTTGAAAATATTTCTAAATGGTGTAATCTTATAAAAGATTAGTAAATTAAATCTTTAGGTGATTAAACCGTAAATAATTGAAAAATATTAAACTCTTGCAGTCGGTAGTATCTATCAAAGTAAAAATAAACATCTCAACATCTAGCAATTTTTTTCAGGATAAATTAAAATACTTCTATAAAAAAAGTGATACCCAAAAATACAACTATGTTCACTATTTAGATTTATTTTTTTATAATAATTATTATAATAAATTGTAGATGGCTGACATGCAGTTATTCTTTGGGTTCTACATCGATATTTTGTACGAACTAATAAAATATACCATCAGAGATTTTCAGTAATCATTCTTACATCGGGAATGCAAGAAGTCGAAGATCATATTAGATTTTTGAAATCAAATAAAAATGCCATTCAACCATTTGCTTTTTGTATGGGTGATGATAATTAATCCCAGAGAGATGTTGTATTTATGGAGATGTTATTGTAGATGTATTTATTTTCACGATATCAGGTATACATTTATAAAAAGTTGTTTGTGTTAATTAAAAATATATGTTTTTTTTTCTTTAAACTTATAGATAATACTTAACATTAGTTTGAGAATTGGCAAAAAATCGTTGCTTCAACCTATATTTGAAATATTTATGTAGATATTAAGTCGTCATTTTGTTTACTTATTAACTGTTTGTATGTTATATACAAATATACATGAAGATGCCATTCACTGAACCAAAAAAGTACGTAAATATAATGAAAAAAACATTGATTCAAAAACGGGGAGCATTAATTTTCGTCCAATGATCAGTATCGTTGGTCCAATGTAAGTGGATACATTAACTAATGCTCGAAAACATTAATTTTTATGAATTGGTACGTTGCGTTGGTTCAATGTACTTTCTAGTTAAGAATTAATGTACCGATCCATTGATTCAATGTACCGATCCATTGATTCAATGTACCGATACATTGATTCAATGTACCGATACATTGATTCTTAACAACTAGAAAGTACATTGAATGAACGTACTAATTCATAAAAATTAATGTTTTTGGGCATTAGTTAATGTATATACTTACATTGGACCAATGAAACTGATCTTTGGACGAAAATTAATGCTCCCCGTTTTTGAATCAATGTTTTTTCATTATATTTACGTACTTTTTTGGTTCAGTGTAGCTTATTTGTAATTCATCTATCCCAATATATGTTTCCGTCAGCCAATTTTTTCTAGCCATTTAAATCTACTTCCTTCAGGCGTACATTTTTTCTTCTATTGTTATTAGTAGCTTCCTTCTTCTTCTTTACGTGCCATCTCCGCGAAAAAGATTGGCAATAATCATTGCTCTTCTAACTTTTGACACCACAGTCCCAAAGAGTTCAGTTGAGCTGCATCCAAACCATTATCTGAGATTTCTCAGCCAGGACATTTTTCTTCCACCTATGATGCGTCTTTCTTGAATCTTTCCTTGAAGTATTAATTTTAAGAGTTCATATCTGTCACCACGTGTTGTATGACCGAAGTATTGCAGTTTTCTTATTTTGATGGAATCCAGTATATCTAGTAGCTTCCCTTGATTGTCCATTAGGTATTTAGTTTAACTTATTTGTTGTAATTGTTCGTACCGTTAGCTATGTGTCTAATTTTTGTCATAAACGGAATTTCTTCTTCATTAACTTTGTAGTAATTTAAATTTCTTTTCTACAGTGTCTGCTTTCTCGTGCAAAATTAGAGTTACTCGTATAGGGATTTGTATTTTAATTAAGTATTTGAGTTCGTATGATCCATAATTATGATAATGCTTTTTTCTAGGCCGTGCTTAAACAGCCACTTTCTAGGACGCATTTCGTTTCGGAAAGTTGTACTTTCCCGCACGGCGAGTAAATTTTCCCGCACGGCGTGCGGGAAAGCAGAACACCTTCTAATATGGCATTATAATATACTATAATACATGCAATAAACTAATATTTAAATATTATTTACTAATTTAGTTCAAATGTATCTTATTGTGTTCATGTTTTAATGAAACTAACGCAATAATTCGATAAAATTAAATTATTTTGACATAATATTTAAAAGTCAAATCAGCAGACAATTACAATGGATGACAGTGGTTTTAAATCGTTGTCATGGAAACCAATATCGCCGTCGTGGTAACCCATTATATTGAAAGTTTGGTTATGACAACTTTGTCAAAGAATTAATTTGTGTATTTTCACTCCTAAATAAAAATTGATATGACTCTGTTTTTTGTGGCTTTTTTCCAAACGTACGGCCCTAGAAAAAATATTGTTCCTAACTCATGCGGAAAGTGTCTTCCCCGCACTCGACTACTTACCCGAACTCCGCTATCGCGTCGTTCGGGTCAACGGCAGTCTCGTGCGTGAAAGTATCACTTTCCGCACAGCTAGGAAAAAATAACTATTTATTCAAATTTACGGTGTAATTATCTTTTTAATAGTTTTAAATACTTACCAAATGATTGCTTTAAACTTTCAAGCTCTTTTACATTTTCGTCCTGAAAAGAAAATTGAAAATTTTAAACTTAAATAATTCTTAAAATTAGTATTAACTAAAATAAAAATGCACTATATAAAATGCACTAAAAGAAGAAGAAATGTAACACAGCCAAGATAAAACAACAGTCTCAATAGTCTCAGCATTATAAAAATTATACTTTCAATAAATTATTTTAAAATAGAATAAAAAAATATCAATTTAAACAATATAAAAGTAGTTCTGAAGCTATTTCCTTGTGGCATTTTTATAATCAACTATATTTAATGGGAATAAGCCACAATTTTGCAAAAAAAATGATTTTATTAACGTTTCGAAGCCCAAATCGGGTTTCGTTGTCAAAATACAAAATACTATGTAAAAAAACAACATTTTTGTTTATTTTAGTAGTATTCTGTATTTTGACAACGAAACCCGATTTGGGCTTCGCAACGTTAATAAAATCAAATCCACGAGGAAAAATTTCCTGTAGTTGGCTGTATACCATTACAAAAACATAAAATCCTTTATAAAAGGTATATTTGTTAAAATCCCTATACAGGGCTACATCAAAGACAGAACTAGTTTTCGATCGGTTGACCGATCATCATCAGTGCAATCTTAGAATCTACATGCAAGCCACTTGCTTCCATACAGTCATGATGTGAACTTGTCAGATAGAGCTCATTGGTACCTCGGGCGAAAAACATTGGATATCTTAATCATCCATGTTATAATTCACATCTTTGTCATATGTTTCGATGACGGATCAATTGTAAAAGGTTTTTACCCTGTTATTTTTACTTTGGTGGCTTGCATGTAGATTCTAAGATTGCACTGATGATGATCGGTCAACCGATCGAAAACTAGTTCTGTCTTTGATGTAGCCCTGTATAGGGATTTTAACAAATATACCTTTTATAAAGGATTTTATGTTAATAAAATCATTTTTTTGGTAAAATTGTGGCTTATTCCCATTAAAAATAGTTGAATAATATAAAAGTAAACTTAAATTAATAATATATAGAGAATAGCTGCATTATATACTTACCAGGGGCGATAAAGTTTCTTCATCTTTTGTTAAATCTGAAACAAAAAAAGCCATTTAAAATATTGATTATAGTTACTCACCAAATAAGACGTACGAAAGCATTTATAATTAAAAAAAAACTGAAATTCAGTAAACCAATAACAGTTCCTAAGAGTACGAAACATTTAAATGTAGGAACCAGGTAAACTAAAAAGTGCGAAAATGAGAGCAAAATGTTATGTAGTGATGGAATGTTAAGCGTTTAATATTTTAAATCATTGTAAATTAGAATTATTGATAATCAGAATCATATTACATCTTATTTTGATTAAGACGAGTTGTCACATTATACGAATACCAAATTAAAACGAAGTCATTTAACAATTCACTACTGAAAAGACTATTATTTCTATAACTAAGTAATTTTTCTATCGACCACGTTTTATAGTTTTCACAATTCGTTGCAACGTCATAGTCCCCACTTTTGTTTATGATTTCCTCCTTATATAGGAACCTTTCACAAAATAACTACTGTTTCCAGTACCAACTGTTATAAGCCTCTGTCCCTAACAGCTTGTCCACATGAGGACAGTTTGCCAACGTCGACGTCGTGGTTTAGGCTTCGTACAAATGCAGGCGGTTACGCCGCGATTTACCAGTTTAAACGCTGCTGGTAAACTAGCGGTTGCATTTGTTTCTATGTTAACTTGAACCGCGGCGGTTCGGTTTTTCAGGTAAACCGCGACGTCGACGTTGGCAAACCGCTCTCATATGGACTAAGGGTTACCTGAAAAACTCAACCGCCGCGGTTGAAGTTGCCAAGGAACAAATGGAATCATACACATGCAACCGCTCCGTCGTCAAACCGCGACGGTTGTAAGTTAACTATTGGAGAAAAGGGTCGTCAGTCAACCGCTCTCATATGAACGGGCGCTAACAACAGGTTTTCGAAAACCTTCTGCGCTTACATCACACCAATAATATTATTCTTCAGTATACCTGAAATGCAAATAGGTCTTATCAGTGAAGACACGTGTCCTATTTCCGGCTCAGTATTTTTAGTTCTGTGTAAATAATCTAGTCGAAATTTTTGTTTATCGTGGTCTTCCAATAGAATGCGACTATTAGTTCTGTTTTTTTTTTCAATGAAAATATAAATTCCGAATTTCTTTTCTTAATACATATTTCAATACTTTCTGAACAATTACATTATTCAGTAACTTCTCCATGCAAGTAATAAATTTTTGGTGGAAAACATCGTATTTTCCCCGTTATGTGAAAATTAATGATAGTGCGACGAAACTCTAATCAAAGACATCCACTCTAATTGTCCTTATTTGTTTTGGCGGAGGAACATGAGTTTTTGACCATTTTTTGCTGCATTTTGTGTACCGCAATTAAATAGTAAATTAAAAAATATATTATATTAAAATAAAAAAATACACTAAGCATCAAAATTAACCCACCACCTTAAAAATGGGACATTTTTTATGTCTCGTATTTCCTAAACCCGTCTTCAGATTTGAGTGATTTTTTTAGTATATTATAGCTTTATTCCTCAAGAATATCGATGTATTAGTATTATTGCTAAACATGTAAGTGTCATTGTATAACGGGTGTTACAATGCTAGTGTGTTTCAAGCGCGGCTCCTCCTTAGGGTCAATTGGTCAATGACCCCCCTAAAATAATCTCATAAAAATACCAATTTTATTAAAAATATCTTTTATCTAAAACTTCACTCTGAAATATAAAATTCTCTCTCAGCAGTCTGCATTGGCAAAACAAATATAATAGATATAATAACGTCGCGCCTCGCGCTATACACAAGCCCGTGGCTGGGCCGTATTTTAAATTGTCTATATACAGTTCTTATGGCTTATGGACAAATGCATGTAAAATAGAAAAGAGACGGCAGATAGCAATTTCGTGGGCGAGAGTGGGAGTGACCTTTCCGTCGTATACCTCTAGTAGAGTCGACGGCCTCACGTTTAGTTAGTTACCGTCTGCTGACCGCACTTCACGGCAGGTCTATATCGATCGCGGCGTATTTGCGTAATTTATTTTGTTTTGTTGGATTTTTTTGTGATTGTAACAAAAACAAGATGAGTGTTGTTGACGAAATAATTGCCTTAAAATCTGCTGGAACACTAAATTATGAACGGCGGCTTGAGAAAAAAGAAAGTGGTCGACCAAAACCAAACATGAATTTAAAACAAACAACAAAGGATAGGGGTAAGGACATTCAAAGATATTTTAAAGAATCAATGTACAATTTGTGTGATTGGATTTGTGGCTGCAGTGTGAGAAATGCATTTTTTTGCTATCCGTGTTTACTGTTTTCGAATGACGCTGTATGGGCGAAAAATGGAGTAACTGACATTAAGCATTTAAAAGTGAAAATTACAAAACATGCCTCTTCAACTACTCATATAAATTCATCAATGAGTTACGCAAGTTTAGGACGTGTTAACATAAGACAGCAACTTGATAGTGTATATCGTAAATCTGTGCATGACTTTAATGAATTGGTATCTAAAAATAGGTATATTTTAAACAAACTAATCGACTGTGTAAAATTTTGTGGAGTTTTCGAAATTGCATTGCGCGGTCATGACGAAAGTGACAGCTCCAATAATCGTGGAATTTTTCTGGGCCTTATCGATTTTGTTTCTGAACTGGATTTAATGTTTAAAGAACACATTGAAAAAAGTACAGTATTTAAAGGAACATCGAAAACAATTCAGAACGATATTTTAGAATCAATGTTAGCCATTGTGCATACTCATATCATGAAGGAGATTGGCCAGACAAATTTTGTGGCCATTCAAGTAGATGAGACCACAGACAGCTCCAATAAAACGCAGATGATTATCATATTGCGATATGTATTAACTGGTATTGTACATGAAAGATTTTGGAAATTTGTTAACCCCCTAGGTACTACAGCACAACATTTAACTAATGTAATATTGGAAGAACTTCAATTATTAAAAATTAATGAAGCACCTGAAAAATTGATTGCCCAAAGTTACGATGGTGCATCAGTCATGAGCGGTAAACTGGGAGGAGTACAAACAAAAATTAAAGAAATATACCCAAATGCACACTTCATTCACTGCTATGCCCATCAATTTAATCTTATCCTCCAAAAAGCGGCGAGTCAACACAAACCGATAAAAATATTTTTTGCAAATTTACACGGATTTTCGTCCTTTTTCGGCCGATCTCCAAAACGTACGATGGTTCTGGATAGAGTGGTTAAAGTAAGGCTACCTAAAGCTGCGCCTACTCGATGGGCTTTCAATACAAAATGTGTTGAAATTGTATACACTTATAAAGATGATTTAAAATCTTGCTTAGAGGAAATTATTGATGAGGAGCAAGATGGTAACAATATAAATCAAGCAACTGGTTTAAAAAGACATTTGGAAGATGAGCATTTTTTATTTTGGTTAAATTTTTTCCATAAAATAATGCCCCATGTTGATATATTGTTTAAACAATTGCAAATGCGAGACATTGATGTTATATCTGTCAAAAATTGTATCCTGTCTTTTAACAACAATATCCAAATAATTAGAAATACTATTTTGGAATCAGAAGTACCAAGCACATCAACAGCAAAAAAAAGAAAAACTACTGCAGAGGATCCAAAGCGACGAACTGCACTTGAAATTTGTGATATTATTATATCTGAAATAAATCACAGGTTTAGTTTCAATGATCATCTCATGATTTCACAGTTATTCTACATAGAGAAATTTGAAGCATACACTACCAACTTTCCGCAAAATATTTTAAAAATGGTGACGGCTAATTATCCCACAGTGAATATTTCCAAACTAAAATCGGAACTTGAAGTCTTATATTGTCGTGAGGATTTTCGCAATAGTGCTGGTGCAGTAGCCATACTTCAGCTTTTTATTAACATGAATTTGTCTGAAACATTTTCTGAAGCAGTGAAGTTATTAAATATTTTGTGCACACTCCCTATGACAACCGTGGAAAGTGAGAGATGTTTTTCTACTTTAAAAAGAGTAAAAACATTCCTGCGTAATACGATGGGACAACCTAGACTTAGTGCCTTGTCTATGCTGAGCATCGAGAAAACGCTTGTCAAGAGCATTCCAAATTTCAATGAGAAGGTCATAGACTATTTTGCAGAACTAAAGGATAGAAGAATTGACTTAAAATATAAAAATATTTAAAGTAAGTTTCGTTTTAATAAATTTACAATTTATTATACTATAAATATTCCTATCTATATATCAGTCAATAACCTGTTCATACCATTTTTCCTATATTTTTTAAAAGATTTACTCTAAAAAAAGACAAATTTAATTTTCGGAAAACTAGGGTAAATAGTATTGAGTTTTATCTAAGTCTGTATTTTTTATCTAAAATATAAATGCTAAAAGATCTTTTAAATACTTTAAAAAATCAACAGTTTGAAGTTTTCAAACCAAAATGACCCCCCTGAAGATTGACCCACGAGCCGCCGCTGGTGTGTTTTTTCCTCAAAGTTTGGAACACCCTGTGGAATATTCTAGCGTATATAAAATATTGAAATTAAAACTCAACTGTAGCCTTAGTCTTTCTTAACATTTTTCTTTTCGACACATTTGCTTATGTGGGATAATAAAAAAGTAAGGTACTTTAACAACTATCCATGTTATTCATCAATACAGGGTGTTTCTAAATAAGTGCGACAAACTTTAAGGGGTAATTCTGTATGAAAAAATAATGACCATTTGCTTTATAAACATATGTCCGCAAATGCTTCGTTTCCGAGATACGGGATGTTGAATTTTTTCTTACAAACTGACGATTTATTTATTGCTCTAAAACCGGTTGAGATATGCAAATAAAATTTAGTAGGTTTTAAGGTTTTAAGAGCCTAAGGCTACCGTTGAGTTTTAATTTTAATATTTTATATACGCCAGAATATTCCACATGGTGTTCCAAACTTTGAGGAAAAAACACACTATCATTGTTCCACCTCGTATACAATGACACTTATCTGTTTAGCAATGATATTATTACATCGATATTCTTGAAGAACAATGCTATAACATATAAAAAAAATCACTAAAATCGGATAAAAGGTTTATGAAATACAAGACATCAAAAATGTCCCATTTTTAAGGTGGTGCGTTAATTTTGATGCTTAGTGTATGAAAAAAATTTTTAAAGAAACGCTTCTCCTTAGTTATGAGTGACTAAAATTAAAAATATTATAAAAAATCAACTAAAAAGCAAAAAATAAAAAAAAACAAATTCAAAGGATTATTCGAAAAAAAAATTAAATATACAAAAATCTCATACATTCGTTAAAAAATGGAAAAAATCTAACACATTCGTTAAGAATGTGTTCTTCGAATCGTTCTAGTTTGAATTTTTTTATTTTTTTATTTTTGGTTGATTTTTTTATAATATTTTTAATTTTAGTCTCTCGTAACTAAAGAAAAGCGTTTCTTAACATTTTTTTTTCATATTTTTTTTTAATTTTTTACTTTTTAGTTTTACACTTTTTAAACATTAAAATATATCGTCATGTTTAATAAGAGGATGTATATGATAGACACATTTTTTTACATTTATTTCAACATTTGGTACATATGTACATTGTACATTTTCTGTAATTTCTTTATACATTTCTTAAATCAAAATCATTATTTACACCTATTACAGTTTTCGCAGTCGTTCCATCTCTTCTAATGCTTTACTATTGCACGGTGTACCGGGGTGGGCAAATACTTCTAAGCGCGGGCCAAAATGAAATTTTCAAAATGTCTCCCGGGCCGGAAGACTATACTCAGTATGTACGCTAATGTTTTTGGTGGAGGTTTTTCTCTGCCCAAGAAATTTTCTTGACAAAAATACTATAAGTATAATTTTAAAGCATTTGGACAAAGACATTTGACTGTTAATAATAGGTAATACTAATAATAAATTGCCATAGTTGGGTGTGAGTGTACATGCGAACAATTTGTTCCCAGCATAAATTACGAAATTTTGAATATGGTCTATTAAATTAAGCCATAACAAGGATCCGGATAAAAAATTAAATTGAGAAATTCAAGAGCAGCCTTTATGAAGATAAGGAAATTTCTGAGTAACCAAAGATTCTATCTTCAAATCTGATATCGAATGGTAAACCGTTATGTGAAGTCAACCATCATCGACGAAATTCAAAGGAGCCAACTGATCTGGTATGGTCGTGTAGAAAGAATGGACGACGACAGGCTGCCAAAACATTTTAAAATTGACGCCAAAGGAAAGACGAGAACAGAGCCGAAACAATCCTAGCTCTGTGGCATTCAGAAGGTACTCAAAAATAAACCTTTACCCTGACGAACGCAACGACGGACGGACGAAGCTGGAAACTGGGAACCGGAAGGCGGAGAACCCTATAAAAAACCGGGATAATAATAAAAATGGTATGTCCACTCTATTCTCGTTTATTGGATTGTTAATGCTGACAACACCAATACTGTTGATTTTGAACTGAACGCTTTTTAAGTGCATTCCTTTTTTTCGAATCCTGAGAAAACTAATAAATAGTTTGGAAAAATTTAAACGGAGAATGAAAGATTACATTATTACCGAGGGCCGAAAATCCCTTAGAATAAACAAGCAGTTTCTTTTGAATGAGATATTTGAAACTAAAAAACACATTAAATTTTCTCTTTTTTTTTCACCCCGGTGACTTATTAAAAGCAACATAGAAGTTTTCAGGGACTTTCGGCCCTCGGCAATAATGTAATATTTCATTTAGTGTTTAAAATTTTCAAAAATACTTATTAGTTTTTAAATTGCATTTAAAAAGCATTGCGCCTAGGCTCTTAAAAAATTGCTTGCGGGATTTCTCAACGGGCCGGATAAAGTAAGCAAAAGGGCCGGATCCGGCCCGCGGGCCGGCTTTTGCCCACCCCTGGTGTAGACCCTGGTAATTTCTCGCGAATTACGAATTCTAATATTAATTGTACCACGAAACGTCTCTACCGGTGGTTTTTCTAAGATTACGTTAAAAACACGAATTTTCTGAATTCTAGTTTTGGTTGAAGTTTTGTTTCGTATCGTATTGAAATTTGACACGAATAAGCGCCAATGTTTATATAAACAAAGATATAAGCGTTCAAAATCGTCGCCGCTTAGGATGTTTATAAACATGATATACAAACATTAAAGTAGTCGGAATGGGCAAAAAATTTGAAACTTTATTGTTTATTTATGAAGCATATCGCAAACAATTAACGTAAAAAGTATATGAAATTATGTATAGTTCATATAATGAGCTACAATCTGTAAAAGTTTCAAGTTTCTATATTGTAAAAAACAAGAGAATTTAAGCATTTTCCATTAAAATCGTTTTTTTATTTAAACAATTAATAAACATTAAAAAAATTTATTGACTATTCGTGTATTGTTCCCGCGAATGCATAAAAGGCAGTCAAATTAACGTCTAAAGTTTGACCCACACGATTGAACTAACGAAAAGCGTTAAAAAATATGATTAATTCCCTTTCAGCCACGGGTTCTAGCATCTTTCTTACTGATATTTTGCCCTGTAATTTACCCTCCCATATTATTTGGAGTAATTCATACTTTTCAATTATTATAATATTTTGTAGTTCTTGTGCTTGATATTACGATGGTATATTCGTATACTCAATGGTGTCCATGTTAGTTCCGCTAATCTTGATTGCACCTTGGAACTCGTCTAATGTTTCTCGTAATATATTCCAAATAGAGATTAAATAATAGCGGTGATAAGAATCAACACCTGTTGCATTTATTGTCTGATTCGTATATCTTCGTATAAACTCTTGTAAATTGCTGTATGGATGGTTCTGAGAAAAGTTTTAAGGACAATCTTCTTCAGGTGCCGTCCTCGTTCCGAAGTTTGGCTATCATCAAGGCTATGCGTATTTTTGATACCGTAGATCTAAATAATTGGCAGCTGCTGCACTTGTACCAATCTCTTAAATTCTTCAACCATGAATGTTTTCTTCTGCCAATGGATCTTTTACCTATTATTTTTCCCTGAATAATTAATTGTAGTAGCTGGTACTTTTGTCCCCTCATTATATGTCCCAAGTATTGCAGTTTGCGCTTTTTAATAGTAAGCGCAAGTTCTTTTTCCTTCTGCATCCTTCGCAACACTTCCATGTTTGTCACTCTCTCTGCCCACGATATTCTCAGTATCCTGCGGTACATCCACATCTCGAATGCTTCTATTTTCCTTGTATCGATCTTTTTCAGTGTCCAAGCTTCCATTCCATAGAAAAGAACTGACATCACATAACATCTCATCAGGCGAATTTTAAGATTTATACTTAGCTCTCTTCCGCATTAAACTGTTTTCATTTTGGTAAAAGTAGCTCTAGCTTTTTCTATTCTGATCTTGATTTCTTCAGAGTTGTCGTTGTTTTCATTAATCACAGTTCCCAGGTAATTATATTTTCTAACACGCTCAATTCTTTGATCATTTTGATCATGTACGGTTATGTCAGAAAAATTTTGTGGAGATTTCGACACCATCATTATTTTTGTTTTTTTGATGTTAAGTGATAAACCGAACTTTTCGCTGCACTCTACTATTCTGTTTATCAGTGTTTGGAGATCTTCCGGGGTTTCTGCTATTAATACTGTGTCATCAGCGTATCTCAAATTGTTTATTAAAGTGCCATTTATTTTAACTCCTATATCTTGGTCAGCAAGGGCTCTGTTTATAATATCTTCTGAATTAAGTTAAACAAGGTTGGTGAAAGTATGCATCCCTGCCTTACGCCTTTTTTGATCTCGAGTTCCTCGGTTGTTTCCCGTTCTACTCTAATATTCGCCTTCTGGTTATAGTAAATATTGAAAATAATTCTGAGGTCCCTTTTATCCAAGTTTTTCTCTACCAACAGTCTCATCAGGTGTTCGTGGCGAACTTTATCGAACGCCTTGTTGTAGTCAATAAAGCACATATATATATATATATATATATATATATATATATATATATATATACATATATATATATATATATATATATATATATATATATATATATATATATATATATATATATCCTGGTTAACATCCAGGCATCTTTGGCACATGATATTAAGTGCAAATAGTGCTTCCCTTGTTCCAAGCCCGTTTCGAAACCCGAACTGAGTATCACTGATGTCAGCGTCTAGTTTTTTGTGAATTCTTGTATGTATCACTTTAAGAAATACTTTTAGTGTGTGTCCCATTAAGCTTATTGTGCGATGGTCGGTGCACAGTTTTGCGTTTGTTTTCTTTGGAATAGTCACAAAAGTTGACAGAAGCCATTCCTTAGGTATTTCTCCCGTTTTATAAATGCAGTTAAAGAGGTCAACCAAAACAGTTACTGTTTCATCTTCCACAAGCTTAAGAAGTTCCGATGGAAGTCCATCTGGACCCGGTGATTTGCCATTTTTCATTGTTTTTATAGCATATAGTATTTCTTCTTTAGAGATTTTTGGTCCTTCCTCACCTTGTGTGTTACCAATATCATGATCCTCTCTTTCATCGGCAAAGAGTTCTTCTATATAATTCTTCCAGGTCGTAAGATTTTCTTGTAGGTCAGTTATTATTTGTCCATTTGCGTTGTATAGCACATTGGGATGCTTCCTTTTTTGTATACCTGCCAATTCTTTTACCTTTTTATGTAGGTTAAACGTATCATGTTTTAATTGCAGTTCTTCAATTTCTTCACATTTTCTTTTGTAAAAGTTTTCTTTCGCTGACCTTATTTCATCTCTAATTTGCTTGTGTATCTCGTTGTATTTTTGTTTGCATTTTCCCTTAAACTGTCTTCGTTCCTCCATGAGACTTAAAATTTTCTCTGTCATCCATTCTTGTCTTTTTGTCGTATTTCCTCTGCTAAGGATATTCTGAGCGGGTTTTATTAGGGCTTCTTTTAAGTCTTGCCACTTGTTTTCCACGTGCAGGGTTCCTTTGTAGACAACATTCTTAGGTTACCATTTATCTGTTGCTTTAATTCTTCTTTGATTTTTGAGTTCTGTGAGCGGCTGATATCTATGTAATCTGGTTTTACCCTTTGTGAAGGTTTCTTAAGTTTAATGCTTACACGCGCTATCAAGGGATTGTGGTCCGAGGAAACATCTGCGCCTGGGTACGTCTTAACCGATTTTATGCTGTTTTTGTATCTTTCATTTATCAACACAAAGTCTATTTGATTCCTAACTATTTTCTGTGCGTTATGTTGAGGTGATGTCCACGTATAAAGCCTTCTTTTGGGGAGTTTCAAAAATGTGTTTGAAATAATCATATCGTTTTCTTGGCAGAACTGTAACATTCGGTCTCCTCTCTCGTTCCTTAACCCGAGACCATAATTTCCTACATATTTGCCGCTTTTTACTTAAGGACAATAAAATTAATCAATTTAAAAAAATAATACAGACCGAATGAAACATTGCATATATGTTGGAAATAAGAAGACAAGGCTAATGCTTGGCAGTGAATGTTCGAGAATGCATAGTAAAGACACATTGAATTTGTTATATCAATTAAAAACTGTTTGAAAAAGAGCAAGTAGATGTAGCGCAATCTCTCTATACTAAATTTGCAATCAAGATGCAGTAGAAATAAACAAACCAAGACACGTTAAATGCCACTAGGAGCACTTCCGAATCATAATTTACAATATACACTGTAAATCCCGAATCATGATTTCCACATTTTATAGGTACATTGTAAATTATGATTCGGGAGTGCTCCTAGTAGCATTTAATTTAACGTGTCTTGGTTTGTTTATTTCTACTGTATCTTGATTATAAATTTAGTATAGAATTTTAACTAAACATGCAGAGCAATTATTAAACTGAATACACTATTCACATGTGAAGACCTACCCGAAATATTTTTTGTAGAGTTGTAACGTGTCAAAAATCCAGTTGTTATATCATGACTAGGGAGCGGATTTTATGCTAAAGGCATATTGGTTGCATATTTCGCATATTTGAGAATTTTACCAAATTTTGCATGTTTTAAATAAACGTGCATATTATGTGCCTATTTAAAAACATTTTTGTCCAAACCTTCGACACAAAATATTTCCCCCACATGATGCCATATTTTTTCGAGAACTACCTGAAGTCGGCTCATTCACTACCTTCTCGGTTTTCCTTAGAAAACTCCCGATCTTTACCCACAATGTGCATCTAGTAGGCCGTCATAAAATAATTGTAGGATGTTAAATACCCTATTGTTAAGAGAATATTTACACCTCTAAACATCGTTTTACGATTCTCTAACGGAAATTTAATTATGGTTTAAATCAGATCCCGTAAATTAGTAAAATTAGTCACCTTTAGTCGGTCAATGCGATTGTTTACTTTTTATGTAAAAGTACTTTTGTTTGTGAATGGTGCACAATATTATGCCGAAAGATTCTAGCCGGGTTTATTCCTGGATCAGAACCTATCCTCAGCTTCTTTACACCAATGGAAAATTATTCTGCAAAGCATGTAATAAAATGATGAGTTTAAGATTGCTTTGTTCCCCTTTTTTTTTTAATAAATAATATTTGGCTGATTCCTCAACATTTTAAGTTTAAACAGTTTGAAAAGGTACACTTCGCGTCATATAAAACTGGTACACTTTTTTCCCAATGTAAACCTGTGTTCAGACTGACAATTATTGTTCGTGAATCACTTCGTTGTTGCCATCACAGATAACGGAATTGCACTAAATCTAAAGACAAAAAAATAACGTTTAAAATGTATATTTCGAATTGTAATACATACATATATTTAAATTACACGCTTGTTCACTGTAAAAGTTATTCATTTTGTATTAATTTCAAATTAAATTTTTAATTTTTCCAGTGTGTTTTATTTATTCTGCACAACTTAATGCAGTTTTGTTCGACAATTTACGAGAAACCAATCACACCTCTCGATTTGACATTAAACATAATAATTTAAAGTCATGCCAAGATTTATTATCTATCATTATTTTTGAATTGAAATATTTTCATAAATTATAATAAAACACGAATCAATGTATGGATACTTAATTGAGATGACGGAAAATTACAATTGTTTTAGTTTTTAGTATATTAAAAAATGCGGTCTGTCGCACAGCACCGTTTTTACCTAGTTTGATATAATATTTTCGTTGAACTGGCAACGTTGCCCTAGAAATTGGAATGACACTTGTGACAAGATCAACTTACACAACTTGAAAAACACGATTTTCGGTTATAAGAGTTGTACCAGTTTTTTTTGACGCGAAGTGTACGTCATTCGGGACAGAACTACTTAAGTCAAAATGCAAGATGAGCGAATCGAAAATAGTTTTGATCAGTGACCCATTGACAGTACACAATTGTTGATGACTTCATCCAATGAATATAATTTCATTCGGATTAAAATAACACGGGAAAATCCAATGTTTAAAAGTTTCTTGTAAATATATTCCAAGAAAAGTGTTCCCGATGAAAGTTCATTACGATACCATAAAAAAATCAAGAATATAGTGGAAAATCGATACATTCAATTTATTGTAGATAAATATGTGGTTTCTTAAAATGCGCATTTTTTGAAATTATTGTGCATATCTTGTGCATATTTCGTAATTTTTTACTGCATATGTATGCGCATATTTCATCAAAATTGTTCGCATATAAATCCGCTCCCTAATCATGACCAATTTTCATTATTTTATTAAATTTCATTTCTCCCTGTATATAGAATTCTATTCATATACATATTTTACCACGAAATTATTTTGTCGCATCTATTTTGATTAACCGTCAGGTTCATCTGCACTAATCCGTAATAAAACCTTTTCAAAAAATACCGCGTGGTGCTATAATATAATTCCCCGTTAGCTCCTAGCTCACTGTTTTGACTAAAGTTGGTGGTAGTTTTATCTGCAAATGTAGAATATAATCTCTCAAAGAATAGCCTAAAAATATCTCGTTAAGAACCACTCTCTATGTAAATATTTCTCCATAAAAGACATATATTCACGATTTGATTTCATTTTCTGCTCTAAAATATGCAAGTTTAGTTCGACTGGTGTTTGGAGACCCATTTCTAAGGGTAAGATATTTGTTATATCTTTCGTAATTATTTGTATTTTTTTTTATTTCCTCACCTATTTTTCTTTATTCATGTTTGTCTAATTAGGATCTTAAGAAACTCCAAAGGTTTTCCAATGTTGGTCCTACGTAATCCTAATTGAGTCCAAATGTGGTCCAAGTATAATCCAATGTAAATTCTATGGTTAATCCAAGTATAATCCAAGAGCAAATCAAAAGTTTAGTCCTAAGTTAGTTTCAGTCGATGTCACGGTTTGCCCAGATTAGCAAGCACGGTTCCTCTCAGCTAATTTTGGATCCCCCGTGTATTCAGAAGTTGACAACGTTCGTACACAGGAGGCCAACGTCCAGTTAATCTGCTTTCCGGCTCAAGTATTGTGGGTATTCTTTCCTTATACAATGTATTGTCAGTAAAACCAAGTGGTGGCACTTTCGGGATTAAGAGAGTTACACAAAATACGAGAGATTGGAAACAGATACTATCTTCATAAATTCCTTTTTGTATGTGTTGATAGTAAAACACCATGATTTTTTGTTACCTATTAAACCTATTAAATATGTTTAATCGAAATCGATTACCGAATCAGTAAATTTTTTATTTTTTTTTTGGTATCTATCATTTAATATTGTGTTTTGTTTTATTTGCACAGTTAATCCATTGCGAGGACTTAGGCCAGTTCTCATGTTTCCGTATCTAATATATTTATTTATATAATACACTCGCCGGCACAAAATTCCGCCACCCAAAATTTTTGATTAAGTTTATTATTTGTGCTCCGATTTTCAAGATTCTTGCACCAGTTTGTAGGTACATATTGATATCGTTTGGTATTATTCCGGTAATACAAAGATTTGGCTTGCATGACATTATACAGGGGTGAATGAAAGCGTTGTATTTTCTACTAAATTTAGAAGATTCTGCGGAAAAATGGAATAGCTGATTTTGTTTCATAGTCCTGTCATGTTATTCCAGAGGCATCACTAACATTATGTTTATTGAATTATCCGAATATCTATTTTCTTGTAAGAGTTGTATCATTTTTTGTAAATAAGAACACTGATTGACTCAAAAAAAGAGGTTGGAGTGATAAGATAACACATATTTATTCGATGCTAAACAGATTGAGAGCAGTCGTTGCTGCAAGAGGTGGACATGCGAGTTATTGAATTGTTTTGTTTTTTTGTTACGTTTGTTTTGTTTTATTAATTTTAGTGCGTTTTATATTTTTAATTAAAGAAACCTTCAAAGCAGTGTTTTTATTTACAGCTCTTACAAGAAAAGAGATGTTCGGATAATTCAAAAAACGTAACCTTAGTGATACCTCCAGGATAATACAACAGGAGTATGAAACAAAATCAGCCCTCCAATTTTCCAACAGAATTTTAAAAATTAGGAGAAAAAACAACGCCTCCATTCACCCAAATATAATGCCATCTGAACAAAAAATTTTTGTTACTGGAATAATAACAAACGACATCAATACATGTACCTACAAACTAATATAAGCAATAAAGTTATATCTAACAATAAAACACTGAAAACGTTTGTTTTCTGTACTTCCACAAAATTTATTACAACTATGTGACTACAGCTTTTTCGGCAGAGTGCCTTTCTCAGCTGTAGTCACATAGTTGTAATAAATTTTGTGGAAGTACAGAAAACAAACGTTTTCAGTGTTTTATTGTTAGGTAAAATGAACTTCCATCAAGTAACGGTCGAATCCATCAATTAATAAAGTTATAGATTGTCAAAGGACATCGCACACATCTTATGGAAAATATAATGTCACTCAAATTCAATAAAATTTATACGAATATATTCGTTTTAAATTAACAGTCAATTTTTATCATTGCGCCAGCTCTTAATTATGATTAATTACTGCGCAAATTGCAATTAAAGTTTATCGAAATCACATTTTTGGAGTCCATAAACGTGTTAGTTATAATCACTATCGCTCTGGGTGCTATTCAAAACAGCTTAAACCCCGCTGGGCCTAAGCGGATTAGTGAAACTATTATAATAAGATGCTTAATAGCCCGAGAAGATTTATGAAGTTACCGATAATCTGGGTATTTTAAAATATTTTTTCTCTCTCTAACTTTTGTACCTACCCATTTTATTTCAGATTGATTTATATCAATTTCTGCTCTTATTATTGAAAATTAAGAGTTGGCGCAATGATAAGAATCGACCTTTAATTTGAAACGAATCTATTCATATAAATTTTATTGAATTTGAGTTACATTATATTTTCCATAAGATGTGTGTGATGTGTGCTTTAATCAAAAATTTTGAGTGGCGGAATTTTGGGTGGCGGAATTTTGTGCCGGTGAGTGTATATGTTATATTTGAATATTTTATCTAACTATCGAGCTTGATTATTTTCCATAGTTTTGATAAAAATTGAAATGATAAATAATATGATCTCTAATTAGTTTATTCGGCTATTTTGGGTAATTTATGATTTTGATATGTTTGAGTATAGCCGATTTAGTGAATGCTTCCTTTCTTTATTTAAATATCTGCAATATTTATCTTTGATTTGTGAATATCCCACTTTTTTGGAATTAAAACATTTAAAACAGTGGAGCCCTTTATTTTTTTTAAGAGTTGCTCTATTCCTTATATATTTTGTTGTTGTTGTTTTTCATTAGGTACGGTATAGAGTAAAAAAAAAGCGGTAAATATTATAATTAAAATAAAGTATCCTTTAGGGCACATTAACCTAATGGATACAGAGTGAGTTTTATGTATGGCACGCCTCAATTATTTTGGAAACGGCATGCACGATTTTTATAGGTTTTAGTGAACGAGGGTTTTCTGATGCGGCCGATATTAAGGTGGTATTTGCATTGTTGTCAGATCTTTTATTTTTATAAAAATCTAATGAACTTTTTTATTTCATATGGGACACCCAGTATATTTTTGCCGTAATTTCGCAGTTATTGCTACATTTAATAAAAAAAAACACAAATTAACACAAATTATAAAAACTAAAAAAATTTTTTGGCCCTACAGACAATATTTTAGATTCTTGGGTTATTTAGAACAAAAAAGATATTTTATAATCATTTTTCTCTAAAATGTATCGATGTCGAATTATAATAAACAATTTAAAACTGACAAAAAATCGACAAAGGTCGATTTGAAAGGCTCAAAAGCATAAGTAAAAAAATATAATGTTTGAAATTACGAAATGCCTAAATTCAAGGTCAAACCTTCTCCTATCAGCTCCATATGAGAATTTTTGGCATGTTTTATTGTAAAACATTGCTTTTTTAATTATTTATAAAGCGCTTATAGGGGAGTGCATATAGATTTTCACTTCAGAAAAAATCAATCAAGATAGAACTTTTTGTAATTTCATTAAGAAATGTTTAATAAACAACATATCAAAAATTTCTACTCGAGAAGTGGGTGCTTCATTTTTTATTAAACAAATGAACTACGAAATTTGATTTTTTCTTAAATAACTCCAAAAATATAAATTTTAAAACAAAATGACTTAACCATTGAAAAATTCAGAAAATTTTACAAGAAAAACCTTATACAGGGTGAGTCATAACTATAGGGACATAGACTAAGGACAGGTTATTTGGACCAAAATATGGCTATTGGGCCAAATATGCCTTAATAAAATGTTGCTGAGAAAAAAGGTACAGGGTGTTAAAATTAATTTTTGTTTTTCGTTTTTTGCTAATAGTTTCCCTGTATATTTATAAATTGCTATCAAAATTGGCACAGAGGCATAATCTTAGACAAAAAATAGTATTTTATCTACAATTTAACGTTTTGTCATAGAGGGCGCCACGTGGATCATTCCTGATGATCAAATTGAATCTAAACTTTTTCTGATGAAACTTTTTAGTAATTTTTATTAGAAAATATGACGTAAACATCATTTTTACGTAAAATTGGTACTCTTGTTTGAACATGATAATTTCAACCGTTTTCGATAAAAACGCAGTCGAACTGTTTAGAGTCTTAAAAAAGGATTTCAAATATTATTTCATTAATGAAAAGTATGCTTTGGACTGTCAGATAATTGTTGTTAGTAAATGTCATTTGTTCAGAGTAAATTATTTTTGATGTGACAGTGTAGTGTAGTGTTGCATTTTTTAAAATAATCATTACTTTTTTGATTGAAATGCCTCGTCATAATCATTTCAGTTGCAATTTTGTTTATTAGTTTGGTATTTGATATCCCCTTCTGATCCTTTCTAAACAAGAGTACCAATTTTACGTAAAAATTATGTTTACGTCATATTTTCTAATAAAAATTACTAAAGAGTTTCATCAGAAAAAGTTTAGACTCAATTTGATCATCAGGAATGATCCACGTGGCGCTCTCTATGACAAAACGTAAAATTGTAGATAAAATACTATTTCTTGTCTAAGATTATGCCTCTGTGCCAATTTTAATAGAAATTTATAAATATACAGGGAAACTATTAGCAAAAAAACGAAAAACAAAAATTAACTTTAACACCCTGTATCTTTTTTCTCAGCAACATTTTATTAAGGCATATTTGGCCCAATAGCCATATTTTGGTCCAAATAACCTGTCCTTAGTCTATGTCCCTATAGTTATGACTCACCTTGTATAAAGAATTTTCTAAAATTAAATCAGTATCTTCTATAATTTTTTATTTATAACGCAAAAGTCACCCATCTCACAAACATTGGCGCACTGTAAACTAGCGTACGGCGAAGTTCACGGTTGAGTTATTTTAATGTAATTCTTTAACTAATGGATCAAATGAAATTTTGCAAATTGAAACTAAAAGAAGAATAATTAAGCTATCTGGTGGTTATAATAAAAAGAAATAAAATATATGGGCATAAGTACGGTGGGTGCGAAAAGAGAGCCTTACATGAATTTTGTTTAAAAATTATTTAAAAATGTGTCACTAATACAATTTTTCTTATAAAACCCTCAATTTTGCACAACTTACCTTTTAAGCATCGTACTAAGTGACGTTTCATTCAAAAAAAAAAAATCTGAAAAATTTAATTCAAATGATATGACGTCTTAAAAAAATGTAATTTTTGAAATCTTCGTAGTTTTATAGAATTACCAGCACTTTAAGACGGTATTACTAAGTTTGAACAGATCTATTACAGTTATATAAGTGCTTTTATAAAGGTTAGGATGTAGTTTTTAAATTGCACTAAATTATTTTACTTTAGAAATGGAATAGACTATTTCTTTTTGAGAAAATTAAGAAAGATAACAAAAATTTAATACAAAAACCGAAAATTACCAGCTAAAAAAAGTTGATATAAAGTGATCAAAACTTTTTTCTGTAAAACTTACCTAAAACACATTAAATAATAAACTTCAACAATAATAAATGTTCAGCAAAAAAATTTTTTTAGCTCTTATACAGCATGTAACTTGGAACTTCGTAACTTGGAACCTATTAATAACTTTTTTATTATCAGTTTTACGAAAAAAAGTTATTCTTTATAAAATACTCTGTATCGTACATAATCTAAGATGCAATCATCAAATATCAAATTTAATGAATTTTATACGAGGTATGTCAAAAAATATGAATTTCACTCAAGAGCAAAGTATCGTTAAATTTCACAATATCGAAAACTGTTATTAAGAAAAGTTGTTTGGAATTAAAAAAATTGTTTTAGTGTTCAATTACATCCTTCTAAATAAAATATTGTAAATAATAAAGGCACTTAACACTTAGATAACTTCATACTTTTTACATACCTCTTAGAAAATTAAAAAAGTTTAATATCTGATGGTTGTATCTTAGATTTTTTGCCAGGGAGAGCATTTTATGAAGAATAACTTTTTTTCGTAAAAGTGATAATAAAATAGTTATCATAATTGTAATAAAATGATGATAAGTATCCGTAATTTGAGAAAAAATTGAAAATTTTTTTTCGATTAGAATAATGTAATTGTATATTTAAACATAGTTTTTAATTTCAAACAACTTTTACTAATAGCATTTTTTGATATTCTGAAATATAAAGGTACTTTACTCTTTAACGAAGTTCATATTTTTGACATAACTCGTATAAAATTGATAAAATTTGATATCTGATGGTTGAGTTTTAGATTTTTGACCATCCAGAGCATTTTATGAAGAATAACTTTTTTTCGTAAAATTGATAATAAAAAAGTTTTCCATGTGGTTCCTAGCTACGCATACATACTGTATAAGAGCTTCTGTATAAGAATTTTCAAATTGAAATGCCATATTCGGATTCAGTAAATAAAAAACAAAATAGAAACATATTTGATCAAAGTAAAATGAAGAATTTAATGATATTTTTAAAATTATTAATACAAACAATTGTTATTGTTTAAACAATTAATAAACAATTAGCGGCCAAATCCGCGAGTAGAACTTTTTTGCTTGTTTGAATTTTTCCGAAACAATGCATGTTTTCGTTATAATTGCACTCCCCTATTATAAGAGGACGGGTAAATTAACAATGAAAAACAATATTTTAAAATAAAATAAGTCCAAATTTTTATTGGATATTGATAAAATAAGATTTGAACTTAAATTTAGGCACTTCGTAATATGAAAAATAATATTTTTTACTTGTGTTTTTTCGTCATTTTTCTTCTTTATTTTCAGTTTTAAATTGTTTATAACTTATAAAATGGTCAACTTTTAATGAGAAAAAATACAAGAGACTTTTTGTTTCTAATGATGCAAAGACCTAAAATAGTGTCTGCCCGCGACGAAAAAAAAAATGAATTTTATAATTTATTTTAATTTTTTTTAAATCAATGTAGCAATAACTCTTAAATTACGGCATTAAGGTATACCTAGGGAATATCACATTAAAAATTATCAGTATTTTTTAAGAGTGTTCCATTTGAAATAGGAAAGTTCATTAGATTTCCAGACAAAAGAAAGATCTGACAACAATGTAAATACAACTATAATATCGGTCGCATTAGAAGACCCTTGGCCACCACAATTTAAAAAAATCGTGCAAGCCGTTTTCGAGATAATTGAGGCGTTCCATATATAAATTTCACACTGTATGACCTTTAAAACAAGGTATGTATTTAATAAAACATACAGCTAGTTGCCTTTATAGCCTAAGTTTCTGCTCACACCTGTAGACAGTTCAACAACTTTTAAGTTAAAGTTACCGTAAACTGCTTAAACGAGCTTAAAGGACAATAAAATCTTTCCAAATCTTTATTAACTTAGTTGACAATAAACTTAAAGCTCTCTCAAACTTTACAGATGTTCCAAATTGGACCTCATTAATTAAGTTAAACTTGAGAATGCCGACGTGGTCTTTATTAAATTACTAAGTGAGTGTAACCAAACTATGGCCGATGACACTTTCAGTTTGCTATTGACTTAAAGTTCAGTGGAACGAGGGTCTGCTTCTGAATAAGACGTAGTCAAGCGGCAGATTTTGACCTCAATTTGGTTATTTTACAGCTCAACTGGTCAATGCTAACTAACGGGAAACTAAGACAAAGGCCCCTAGAAATAATTGTAATAATACTCGTTTCCAATTATTCGGTAACTAATTTAATTATATTATTACATTTTTTTGCCATCCAATTTATTACGATATATTTTACACAAAACAATAAACAATACATGTGAATGTTAAGTAAGAGTGACACAGTTAGCATTCACCCACTTAGTCCAGGATAATAAGGTTTTTTCCATGACACTCGAGCAGCCAGGGTACTGAAGCGTTTTTTTCGACAGGTAATACCTATAAGAGCAAATTGTAACTATTTCCTGCGTAGGATCTGGCGGCCATTTTTATTTATAAACAATTAAGTGTCAAAAAATGGCGTTTTTCCCTTTTTTTTTTCAAATCAATGGAAAACAGTGACACTTATGTTTTTTTTAGTACAAATATTTTTGAGGTTATGGAAAAAGGTTTAAAATGACGTACTACAAAGTTTGATAAACTCATTTATTGTTAATATAATTGCGAAAAAAGGTCGGAATTGCAAAAAAAATTAATTTCGTAATATCTATTGCAAAAATTAGTGCACAGCTTTGAAATTTTTGTCATATAAAGGTTTTTTGGTGCTTAATATGTGATAAAAATTTCAAAGCGATTCATTCAATTGTTTAAATTTTATTCAAATTGTTTTTCCCAGAGAGCATTTTTTTGCAATAACATAAGTCAGAAAAAAATGACGTTAAAACCATTCCACAGGTGTCAAATTAAAGAGTAAGAGCTATATTTGCAACTTGTTTTAAAAAAAATTGAATAAAAAGTGCATTTATTAGTAATAAATAATTATGCAAAAGTATCGTAAATCTTTCTTTATAAACTTTTTATTTTGTTATATAAGAAATTATATATATTTATTACAATTTTTTATCAATTATGATATAAATAACATTACTTGGTAGTTATGCACTCAAAACAGGGTACAAAAGTTAAGTTTTTTGGAAAAAGTTAGTGAAAAAGTTTATAAGGAAATATTTACGACACTTTTGCATAATTATTTATTACTAATAAATGCATTTTTTATTCGCTTTTTTAAACCAAGTTGAAAATATAGCTCATGCTCTTCCATTTGACACCTGTGGAATGGTTTTAACGTCATTTTTTTCTGACTTATGTTATTGCAAAGAAAAATGCGCTCTGGGATAAACAATTTGAATAAAATTTAAACAATTAAATAATTCGCTTTGAAATTTTTATCACATATTAAGAACCACAGAACCCTCATTTGACAAAAATTTCAAACCTGTACACTAATTTTTACAGCAGTTATTGCGAAAATAATTTTTTTTTGCAATTCCGACTTTTTTCGCAATTATATTAACAATAAATGAGTATATCAAACTTTGTAATACAGTGGAACCTCGATAACTCGGATTAATCGGGACCGCGGCCGATCCGGGTTATCGAAAATCCGAGATAGCCGGAGAATATGGTAAAAATTAATAAAATATGGTAAAATTACAGATAAACTCCGTTAGAATTGAAATAACATGAAATATATTTATAAATATGCACAGTACCTACTCATCAAAATTACTAAAAAAAAAACACCAAACACAAACGTAAGTAAACGGAAGCGAACAATACAAGACACACAATACAGTCACAACGATGTAATGTTATTTAAGAACAGTGAAAACTAAAGACAATTGTTTATAAAAGAATTTTTTAAATAGTCTTTCCTAAACAATGCTAAGACAGTTTGAAATAAAAAGGAATAGGTACTACAGACAGGTGCCTGTTGTTTCTGCGGCGTGTGCTATGAGTCATTTTTAATATCGTATAGTTCAAATTACACACATACACATTATCTCTCAAATATTATATTACATACATTTTTATTGTTGAAAGGTTTGTCTGATAATTAACTACTTTGATGGGAAATAAGCCACAATTAAATTGAAAAATAATTTTATTAACGTTTCGCGACGCCCAAATCGGGTCGTTGTCAAAATACAAAATATTGAAAATCAAAATGTTTATCTGATGAAAATCGGTCCGGGTTAGCCGGACTTCCGGGTTATCGGGGGCCGACTTATCGAGGTTCCACTGTATGTCATTTTAAAGCTTTTTCCATAACCTCAAAGATATTTATACTAAAAAATTATAAGTTTTACTGTTTTCCATTGATTTGAAAAAAAGGAAAAAATGCCATTTTTTGACAGTTAATTGTTTATAAATAAAAATGGCCGCCAGATCCTACGCAGGAAATAGTTAAAATTTGTTCCTATAGGTATTACTTGTCGAAAAAACGCTTCAGTACCCTGGCTGCTGAAGTGTAACAAACAGGGTATATTTTTGTCTTATTACCCTGACCTAACAGGTGAAAACCTAAAAGAGTACAAAAATAATAATAATTGCATTAATTTTGGATTTCAGTTTAGTTTCTCGCGTTAAGGTTAAGAGTGTCTGTTCTTTTTAGTGTTCTATTTTGTAGGGGTGCCTGGCAGTGGCGTAACAAACTCCGTCGGGGCCCCCCTGCAGAATTGGAAATGGGGGCCCCTTTAAAAAATTACTAAATGCGACATGTGTTACAAATACCTATAATATGTCGTTACGGCCCAGTAAATGAACGTGCAATATGGCAATACCGTGTAATTTTTCAGTGTGACCACCGAAGTGGTCAACTCAAGACTTTTGGAGTTATTTATGAGTAAAAATATTTATTGCTCAACACTCAAAACACATTTTTAGGAGGGGCCCCCCTGCAGAATTGGAAATGGGGGCCCCTTTAAAAAATTACTAAATGCGACATGTGTTACAAATACCTATAATATGTCGTTACGGCCCAGTAAATGAACGTACAATATGGCAATACCGTGTAATTTTT
This sequence comes from Diabrotica virgifera virgifera, assembly GCF_917563875.1. NCBI lineage: Eukaryota > Metazoa > Arthropoda > Insecta > Coleoptera > Chrysomelidae > Diabrotica > Diabrotica virgifera. The sequence goes on from NC_065444.1 coordinate 44,474,184, forward strand.
CAGTGTGACCACCGAAGTGGTCAACTCAAGACTTTTCGAGTTATTTGTGAGTAAAAATGTTTATTGCTCAACACTGAAAACACATTTTTAGGCGATTTTTCGCAAATAGTTCAAAGTATTTGATTGAAAAGAATATTGTTAGCAAAAATGTAGCTTATTAAAAAATGGAATAACCAAAAAATGAAATATTTTCGTGGAAAACTCTTTACAACTTTTTTAAAGTGTTTAAAACAAACTTTATTTTTATTTTTTACAAAAGTTTCTAGCATCAAACCTAAGCCAGTTACCCACTAAAATACTGTTTATCCCATTTTTTTTAAAGAATTGTGAAAATCTCCCCCTATTTAGCACCCCAAATAAAACTAATCATTATCGCTTTACAAATAACTTAACTTTTTTATATGACCTGTAAGTTTCACAGGTTCAAACTGCTTATTTTTGAAAGGGTTCTAGTTGAAAGGGCGTGAACGAATCACTAATCACGAGAATATGCAAATTTTAAACAGCTATATCTTAACCAATTTTTGTCTTAAAGAATAAAGCCAACATATTTATAAAAGCAAAACCTACATTTCTTTACTCATTGAGGTTTTTTGTATCACTAATACTTTTTAAGTCATTTTAAAAAAGGCATTTTTCCAAAATAAAAAAAAAATTTTTACTATAAAATCATTTTTTTTTAAATAAGAACTTTAAAACGGTTTCATAAAGAACTATTTTGTAACATTTAAAAACGTTTTAATGATTTTTTCCCGAAAAGTGCTTAATTTTTTGGTTATTTCAGGTTGAAATAATCGATTTGGAATTGGACGAATAAGAATAATTTTTCATGAGCTTCAACTGTACTTTTACTGTCTCTATAGACTTCATAAATAAGTACACCATTTTTTTGTATCTTATAATATGCTACATTTTTGCTACAAATATTTTTCGATATCTAATATTTAATTCGATAAAATACTTATTTTTGAGTTATTTGCGAAAAACCCCTCTGAAAACGTGATTTTTTTGTTGAAAAAATAAATATTTTCAGATACAGAAACTCCATAAAACAAAAGTTGCTTATAATTAGTGAATTTATACATTTCCGGACTTATTTTAAACGTATGTTTTTGACCCTAAGAAGTGGTGTCACCCCCGAAGTAGTAAAAGCAATCAACGGCATAAGACCAACTTTGAAGTGGAGTGTAACTAGAACCTAAATCCAAATTGTCAGTAGTACTTGCAAAAGAGCACTAAAATTCTATATTAATTTTAGAGATCGAGTGCAATTTATTGCGATTATTTCATGAATAAAACTGTTCAAAACCAAAATGTTATTGTAATTTATTTATGTAAGTACAAATTAGTACAATTAAAAGCACAGTTGTTGTAAATATTTGACGCTTGAAAGTTATCACTTTTATAATTTTTAAAACATTAATTGTCACTAATGTCACTGAATGTATTTTTTCATAGCAACGAAGGGCATCTGACGTAATATACTTGACGACGGGCAATTATCAGTAGTAATTGCACAAGAGCTCTAAAATTCTATATTAATTTTAGAGTTCGAGTGCAATTTGTTGCGATTATTTCATGAATAAAACTGTTCAAAACCAAAATTTTATTGTAATTTATTTATGTAAGTACAAATTAGTACAATTAAACACAAAGTTTTTATAAATATTTGACTATTGAAAGTCATCACTTTTATAATTTTTAAAACATTAATTGTCAATAATGTCACTGAATGTATTTTTTTGTAGCAACGAAGGGCATCTGACGTAATATACTTAACGACGGGCAATTATCAAAAATTATCGATTTAATTCAGATTTCTGTAGCTTTCTATTGGTCAGAATCTCCTATGAATGAAATAATCAAAAATTATCGGGTATAATATCACAAGAGAGTGAGAATAAATTGAAAATAATGCGACAGTTTTTCGAAAATTTGTTGTCTGGCAATAGACATGAGAGCCCGCAGGGCTCGAGTGGCTATGGCCCAATGACAACAAATTTGAGTAAAAATGAAGCATTATTTTCTTATTTATTCTTACTGTCGTGTGATATTCGTAAGATTATTTTTTAATACGTATATTATGGATATTTTCTTAAATGTGACAGTTGTCAAAACTAGGAAACTGGTTGCCATTAAACAGAAAGTAGATAATTCTCAGTATAATTTTAATCTGATTGGACAGAATTAAACACGTGATCAAATATCTTACTATACGATTGGAAGTTAAAATCATTAAAAAATAATCAATTTAATTTAGACTTCTGTAGCTTTCTATTGGTCAGAATCTCCTATGAATGAAATAATCAAGGAAATACGTCCGTCGTGACGCTGATAATTTCACTCCAAAACTGTGATTTACTGATTTATTGGTGTATTCATGCTTTATATATGACGACTTACATTTTTGATCTTTATTGATATAGAAAAAAAATAGAACAAAAATTACCAAATGATTAGTAATCTCATTAGTACATAGTATTATTCTATGAGAAGAACAACTTTCTTCGTGCACTACTTTCAGCGAATTCTACAATTTTATTAATTCGGATGGGCAACTTCATTTTCAATACTGCACTGCTTAAAAAACGTATGTAAGCAAATGATATAACAACACATTTTTACATATATTAAACGAAAGATGGGCCCCCCGTAAGTTTCATGCTGCGGGGGCCTCTGTTACGCCTCTGAATAATTGTATGTATCAAAATACTAAACGTAGGTAGAGATTAAAGAGGAAACCCATTTCTAGATTTAGAAATATTGTTCTAAAATTCGGCAAATTGCAATTCTCAAATCTTTCAATAGTCACGTACAAAGCATTATAGTCTATTGTCTTCACCATAAAAGTTCGAGAGACCGGAAAGGATATTTACACACGTGAAATAATATATAACAGATTTTTACATAATATCAGACGACACGATGGGGCCCCTGATCGATTGCCCCCCCCCCCCGCAAGCTTCATGCTGCGGGAGCCTCTGTTACGCCCCTGGTGCCTATATCTTTGGGTGATTCTGCGGTATATTGTGGTACTTGGAGCACAGAGAAATAATTTCTTCTTTGACACTTTGGACTTGGAGATCCCTATGTATAGTTTTGTTAGAACTTTTGATTGGAAGCGCTGAATCTTATCTTATGTAGTTTGTTTCGCTCACAATGCCCCAAGTATGGATGCCATACGTTTAGATGAGTTTCAGTACACATTTCTGGATAAGCAATTCGTTGCCTACACTTAGGCATGATTTTTGATTCAGGAACCGGTACATTTTTCTGTATATGAGTCTCAGTTGCAGTCGTTTTTTCGACAGTCGACGGTTTTTTCCCTAAGTCCTAAGTTTTTGACGTCATTTTTTATTGGCAGTGGAGTGTTGTTAAAGGTTACAGCTGGATTGATCTCCTTCTTTAATTTACTCTAAATAAGTAAAGTGTGTTGGCTTAAGGTGACTTTGTAGTATTTGAGAGGCTAGGGTTGGATTTTAGTGGCAGGCCATTAGGACAGTGTAATTAGAATAGGTTGCAATTATTGTACAATCTGAAGTTGGTATTCTGCTGTAAACAGGATGTACAGTGTGGGTCTTAGGACACTTCCTTGGGATACGCAAGAGTGGATGGGATGTACAGTAGTGAGGACCTCTCTAAGTTTTTTCTGGAATGATCTGCCGATCAGATGATTGCTGGAGCATGCAGATTGGATGAAGTTGTCTCTAAGTTTTAATATTAGACTTATATAAATATATATACACCGTTCTTAGGCGTCAACTCCCTTTAGTAGGGATCTATGGAGGAGTATCACCAAACCGCAAGCCATTATCCCCTACCGTACCGCTCCTCCATAGGCCGATCAGACGCCAGTTTATTCCAGACCAAGTCGTAGACTCTATTAAGTTTTATACTAAGGCGTTGGCCTTTTATTAATTTCATGACCTAGCTAAGGCTCGAACCAGCGATCGCAAATCGAAAATTCACTAAACTTGTCGTTCGACTGCGCCTCAGCTAACTGGACCGTCAAAACCGACTATTATTATACTTTTATGCCAGACTATATTGAACGCTTGGGTGACATCAAGGAAGGCTGCTGTATAATATTTCTTGATCTTGAGAGCATCTCTTGAGGTTGTAACTACCTTATCAACCTTTTGGATTGTGCCTTGTTGTTGTCGAAAACTGAATTGGTAATGTGAGTAGCATTATTCTGTCATAACAGTGTCTATTCTTTTCAGGAGAAGCCTTTCAAACACTTTGAAGTATAGAGCCTATGGGCTAATGAATAAGGGCGGTAGGATGAAGGTTGAGTTGAGTCTTTGTTGGGTTTATGGATTAGGATGATTTAAGCTACCTTCCACTGGAAGGGAATGCAGAATAATCTTAGGACATAATTGAATAAGTATGTACATTAGTTGCTTTATTGATTCTTCAGCTTGTTTTTTAAGTACTACTCCTGTTATGAGGTCGTATATAGGAGATTTTTTTGTATGCAAGTTTTGATTACTTTTTCGATTTCGGTAATTTTGAGTCATCTGTTAGGAAGACACATCTCGTAGGGTTTATCTATAATAAACTTCTCTTCGTAGTCCTGAAACCTTTCTGTTTTGCCATTGGAAAACTGTATGAAGATGTTCGGCGAAGATATTAGCCCCCTCTTCGTCACTTCGTGACCAGGTGCCATTATTTTGTCTAATCGGTATTTTAGATTTGTTTTTATGTATTTTACACAATTTCGTCATCTTTTTCTTAATTGTCTTTTCTTCTATATTATATGATAGTTTGTTCTCTTGGCGTTTACGGTTTCTTAGCATATCATAAAATCATATCCCACCTGATATAGGTATTATATCTGGTGACATGACCCTCGACCCTCTCGAACTAATCATGTGGCAGATTTTGTCCTCAATTTGATTATTTCACGATCAGTAACTAGCAGATCAATAGTAACTAGCAGAAAACTTATATAAAGGGCCCTAGAAATAATAAATTGTAATAATGCCCGATTCCAATTATCCGGTAATTGGTTTAACTCTGTTATTACCGAAGTTTAATTTATAAATCAGAATATTTAAGCCTCTTAGGGACAGAACTAAAATAGATGACGTAGCAGATCAAACAGTAAGTTTTAACCGGATATGAGCTCTGCAGCAATAATTAATCCGAAGATTATGCATAAAATCATTTTCATAAAATTTTAACCTCAATATATGAAAAGTGAGATGGGATAATATGTGAAAAATAAAGAGACATTACAAAAAACATCAACGTCTAGCAGATTAACTATTAAATCGACAATCGTTCTCATAATACCGAGAACGTTCTCTGAGGTGAAAATCTAGACGTAAAATATAATTTATTTGGACTAGAAGGATATTAAGAAATGAAATAGAACAAAAAATTCAAGGAGAGCAAGCTGAGCCTAATTCTGGTTTAGCCTCCCTTGCATTATATTTCTGGGTAGTATGACGTGAAGCGATATAATATTACGTTTCTATATCGAGTTTTATTGTACGCATAGGAGACAATATTGCTGGTTTCGAGAAGTTTGTCGTAACTTATAACACAACGGAGTCGAGTCTGGTTTCTGCCTCCCTTGGTAGGGATATGAGAAGCTGCTCATAGCGAGGTGGGTATATAGATGCGTTCCAGATGCGTTAGTTACAAGTGTGCAATAATTTACCCTTTGTATTGTTTCTCGTGATTCAAAATAAACAAAACAGTGACATTTCATCAATAATTATAGAAATATTTTTTTTTTTTTTTTTTTATTAGAAAAAGATGTCGCATCCACCAAAAGGTTATTAGCGACGGAACAAAATATAAATAACAAAATTAAACAATTACAGATTGTACAAAATGTTTCTGGATCTGAGATAATTAACTATATTATTGTCACAGGAACAGTTTTGACCTAGAGCCTGTGGTAGAGCGTCTGGGATCTTGTAGCGCTGTCTTTCTTGGTCATATTTACTACATATTGTTAAAAAGTGTTCGACTGTTAATCGGACGTTACACTGATCACATATACGTGGATTTTTCTTTGTGAATAGGTACGAGTGCGTTAATCTGGTATGACCTAGACGTGAACGCGTAACCACAATTTGTTCTCGTCTATTGCGCGACGATGGGAGCCACTGAGACACATTATTTTTAATTTTATTTAGCTTGGAATTAGCTTGAGACCACTCATTTCGCCACAAAAACAACACTTTATTTTTAAAATAAGCTTTTAAGTCACTGGAAACACCCTTGTCTATCGGCTCTGAAAAATCACTTAAAATTGCCTTTCGTGCGGTCCTGTCACCTTCTTCATTTCCTATTATTCCGACGTGTGAGGGAACCCATAAAAATTGGACGCTTCTTCCATGTTCATGAGCTTGGGAAAGCTGGTATTTTAGCAACTTTTCAAAAGTATGTTTCGGAAAAATATGTATTAATGAGTTTAGAGAGCTAAGAGAATCTGTTATGATCAGGGCTTTTGTGAGTGTAAGCTCGTTAAGAAGTTTCACAGCGCGGTATATGGCGTAGAGTTCAGCTGAATATGTGCTACATGCTGGGGGTAAACAAGTGAAATGTTTTGAATTGTACAACTGATTGGTCTTTAAGTTTGTCTCCTGTAGACAAATAATATCTGGAGAATATTCAGATAAAAGAAGCTGTAGCATAGGGAGACGATGGAAAAATCCATTAATGTTCCATTGAAGTATCGCGTTGAATGTTGTTAACAGATTCGGAGTTAGATGATACTGAACAATTGTCTACAGAAGAGTCACTGTCTAAGTCAGAAATCTTATTCCCTAAATAGTTGTGTAGTTTCTTTTGAAGTTTTGTAAACTTGGTTTTTGTAGATCTATCATTTGCATATTGATAGCTGCTTTGTAAAAGATAGAGTAAACCAGCCATATCAGTTGTAAATTCTTTAACGACGCTAATAGTGTCGGGGGAGCCTTGGACATTATCAATAAGTAAAGACAATTGGTGGTAATTTAAAACGAATGGTGGGGTATGATTATCAATAAAATTTTCAAGAGTTACCCGTGTAGATGGGACTTTAGATGAGCGCGGTTTTTTTGGTTTAGATGATTTGGGTTTTGCAAACAGATTTTGTGATGAAATTGCCGAGTCTGAAGGAGGCGTATCGATCTCACCAATACTGCGTTTTATGGAAGAACTTGCGGTTTCGCAAGTGCTATTAGAGTTTTCACTTAGATGCTGTGGCTTTATTACATTTGGGGGTACTGGAGCAAACTCATTGGTAGTGGCAGAAGTCGAGCTTGAGGTTTTATTTGTAATATTGGTTGAAATGGTTGTTTCAGAAAATTGTGGTGATGTATCAGTTTTATTAGAGTTTTCTGCAGTTGTATCTAATGGAAAAGGTGCTGATAGATTGGAGGATATTGCCTCCGAAGTTTGTGAAAACGGTATTGCCGCTGAATGAGGTTGATTTAAAGTGTTGCTATGAGTAGAAGTATTAGTAATTTCTTGGTCATGGAGATTTGTAGGTGTAGGTGATATGCTCGGATTTGATAATGGATAACTTGATGACTGCTGAGTGTTTGGTACCTTGTGTAATATACTTGTTGGATCTGTTGGATTTGGTACTTCATTGTTTGACTCAATATGAGTTGATGCCGTTACTGAACTGTTATTGCATTGGGATGATATGTGTCCTGTATTTTTGCAAATAAAGCAGGTGAGTGTACCTTGTGACAAAAATATGCGGTGAGGTGTTTGGTCGAAATTTATTAGAATAGAATCTGGAATTGCTGATGTTATAGGGCTTACATAAACTTGCCTCCGAAAGCTCAGTATGTGACTATATTCGGGAAGAGTGGAGCTAATTTTCAGAAATGTTATTGGGGAAATAAGCTTTAAACCGATATTCTGTAATTCTTCAACTAATACTTGATGAGGAATTGACGGGCATACACCAGACAAGACTAGTCTTTCTACTGGAGAGACAAGTCTCCGTGCTGTTACAACTTCGCCGAGTACTTTTATAGAGCCATGTTGTGTCATGAAATTATCTACTACGGTTTTGTTTGCTAAATACATGCAGATTCTATTATGAGATAATCTAGATGAAAAAATAATATTTTTTGGGTTGATGATTGTGCCCAAAGGAATTAAATAATCCTGCAGTTTAGCATTATCGATACAACTAAATACAATTGCTTGGGTCTTACTCGGAAAAGACTGTGAAGCGGCTGAAGCATAACTGTTTGTGATATTTGAACGTTGATTTACTGGGCTGGTTAGATCGGAAGGTGTGTTTTCATTGTGTGAAGTCATTTTAAGATGCGGTGGCGAAACCTTCAGTCCGACTCTGGTAAGTGACAAACCAACCGCATGCTAGCTAACCTCACAAAATGATTGTACGGTGGTGTATTTTTCTTATTTGACGTTTTCTTTTCACAATAATAAACTAATAATTACGTATAGATGACTTACGTAGTAGTATCTAGTAGATAAACACTTTAGTTTTAAAAAACTATTTAATAATACCACTTGTTTTTAGTAAAAACTAGGAGAACATTATCAGTACAACTTGACCATACCTTGCCAGGGCCGGTCTCCTATAGAAATATTATTCCCCAGAGATGACATAAAATGTGTAAAAAAAAATTTATTGGGAGGTTAATCCTCCGTTGCCTCCTCTGACGAGCCGCCACTGCTGGTTACAAAGAAAATTTGTAATTAGATGTATCACAGATAATCAACTTTATACATAATGTATGTATAAAGTTTACATTTACTTAAAATCTGTTTGAAAATTCGTTTCTAGCGGAAAATCTTTTGAGCTATATTAAACCGGCTAGCCGCGGCTGTATAGATCGGTTCGAAATTAAAACCATCTCTCTCATCTAAACACGTGCAGGTCATTTGAAACACGGAATGTCCGCAGGTAATCTCGTTTAAGTTCCGGCGGATGTTACGTTGTGAGGAGAGTAATTTATGGGATACTTAAGGTGCCTGTTCTGACTGAAACGGAAAACGTTTGCCGGTTCAAGAGCAGGAAAACAAACGTGGAAAAATCTTGGAGTTGTTTTCCTAGTTTAATTTCGTAACAGATGTGTCTTCTTTTTATCTTGAATAATATTCAGAAAATTATACCCCAGCGTAGTTCTATGCAGTATTGTTCTTTTATACAGAGAGAGTCTGTAAAGTGGAATAAATTCAATATCTCAAATACTAATTGTTTTTTTGGAAAATGCTCAGACCCGTCGATTAGTATTTCAAATTGTCCTTTTTGACATTCAATAGAGGAAAGGATGCAAATATGGGCTACCCATTTTATTTTTCTTTGTAAAAAAAGAATAAAAATTCTATTTTATTTCCAAAGGTATGCAAGAATACCTACGTTTAGTTACTTATAACCTGCCCAAAGTGCAAATTGATTAAAAAATATACAACTGTTTTAAATGTATAAATAATGAAAAATTGTACTTTTGCGCCGTTTGAATAATGATCCTAAATATGGGCTACCCCGAAAAATGTGTCTTAAATTTGTGTGAAATGAGATAAATGCGTGACAAATATATTTTAATATCTAAAATACAAAAAATAAATTAAATAACTCATAGGCTAAAACTATTTGCAAAAGTCACACACATATTCTTCTTTTTCGGCCCCAGCGCACTCGTTATGTGCCCACAAATGGAACAGAAGCACTTGACCCATATTTCACCAAGATTATCCTCTGAAAAAAGTACTTCGCAAAACATACACGTTACGTCAGCTGCGTCTTGTGGAGGCTGTGTGGAAGGAAACTCATTGTAATCGCTTTCATCATCTGCAGGCACATATTCCTCCTCATCCTCGCTACTAGAAACCGATTTCTTTTTTTGGTTCTTTGTGACTTTGGTAAGCTGCTTACGTTTTCCTTTTTTTTTGTTCTTTTCCTTTTCTTTTTTCTTTGCCTTTTCCTACTTCGTTTTGCCTACATTGCTACATTGTTCTAAATATGGGCCACTAGCCCATAATGAAAACAGAGGCATAGCCCATATTGTAAACACGCTTGCTTTGCACAACAAAAGAAGTTATGTCTAAAAGCAGACAATTTGAAGAAAACTCATTAGCATATATCAAAGACTAATAATAGAGCTTCAACGTAACACAGACTTTTTTTTTGAAATTCGTGTTTATTTTTAAATACTGGAATTTATCAACTTACCCGAAAAAGTTTTGACACTCGCACCAACCGACAAACAATTATTATAAACTGGGAAATATCTACCACAGTGGTGCCATCGCTACGGTGACAGTTTAACTTCGTCAAATACCATTTGAAATAGTCAAAATGTAGAGATCTGCAACGAATAGCTGTGAAACCCACCTAGCCCATATTACAAGACCAGCCCATATTTACAGCCTTTCCTCTAATAATGTATACAGGGTGTCCCAATTTAGAGATATGACGTCATCGTCGATTTTCTTAAATGGCAACACTGTCATTTTGATAGCTAATTTGATAGGGTTTGTAAAGTTATACATAACTGCAAAATATCAAATTTTTATTCTCTACCATTTACAAGATAATAGAAAATAACAAAGTTATATCTGTAATTTGGAATATATTCAATAATTAAAATACTAACTGTTTTTTTGAAAAATTCTCAGACCCGTCGATTAGTATATCAAATTGTCCTTTTTGACATATAATAATAATGTATACAGGGTGTCCCAATTTAGAGATATGACGTCATCGTTGATTTTCTTAAATGGCAACACTGTCATTTTGATAGCTATTTTGATAGGGTGTGTAAAGTTATACACAACTGCAAAATTTCAAATTTGTATTCTCTACCATTTAGATGATAATAAAAAATAACAAAGTTATGAAAGTAATCAACTAATAATTGAATTTAATTATTTCAATAAATTAAGCAAAAACTCATAATGTTGCCCTCAATTATTGTCAAATTGTCAATGGGCAACGTTATGAGCATTTTCTTAATTGAAATAAATAAATTCAATTATTATTTGATTACTTTTTGTTCTTCATAACTTTGTTATTTTTTATTATCTTGTAAATGGTAGGAATAAAAATTTGAAATTTTTCAGATGTGTATAAATTTACACACGCTATCAAAATAGCTATCAAAATGATAGTGTTGCCATTTAAGAAAATCAACGATGACGTCATATCTCTAAATTGGGACACCCTGTATACATTATTATTATGTCAAAAATGACAATTTGATATACTAATCGACGGGTTTGAGCATTTTTCAAAAAAACAGTTAGTATTTTAATTATTGAATATATTCCAAATTACAGATATAACTTTGTTATTTTCTATTATCTTGTAAATGGTAGAGAATAAAAATTTGATATTTTGCAGTTATGTATAACTTTACAAACCCTATCAAATTAGCTATCAAAATGACAGTGTTGCCATTTAAGAAAATCGACGATGACGTCATATCTCTAAATTGGGACACCCTGTATACATTTTTATTGAATGTCAAAAAGGACAATTTGAAATACTAATCGACGGGTCTGAGCATTTTCCAAAAAAACAATTAGTATTTGAGATATTGAATTTATTCCACTTTACAGACTCTCCCTGTATAACTGTGCAGGAGATCGAAAAAATGAAAAGATTGACGAATATTAAAGGGCCACGATAATAAAGGGTAGAAATAATTGTGTACAAAAATTATAAATAAGTTTAACTTTCAGTCCGGTACTCTTAAACCTGATTCTAAAAGCAAAAATTAGAAAGGCAAACTTTGTACACAAAAAAATAGCATATGCAGATGATCTGGTCACCGGCAAGACAAAGAGGTTACCTATACCAGTAAAGACAAAGACGACACACCATCACATAACTACCTAATTACACAGAAGTACAAATTTTAAGTATCTAACATTCTCTCTTAGCTACCTAGAAGAGATAGTAGGAAAAATAAGTAAGGACAAAAAACACAAAACAATTTGAAGGATTATAAAGCATAATATAAAATAGACATCTGATTAGAAACAAGATTTTAGGTAATACATACAACTAAAATAAACCTATATAAGACCTCAATGAGACGTCATATTACATATTTATGAATAAGAATTAGATCTAAAGGGAAAACTACCAGAAACATACAGAAGAGATTGGATATATACTCAGACGGTCATGCAGATATACTGAGAGGAATAACTATGACTTACGTACGGAAGAAGGCTAGCAAACGGCTGGACAAGGTAGAAGATATAAGAGCAAAGAATACTCAGAACTTAAAAGTATGATTCAAATAGAAAGAAATGGAAAAGAATCACAAGAGCAGTTAACCTTCCGATGACCAACCTTTTTTGTTACACGGATGACCAAGAGGGGGAAAAATGACCCAGGTCAAAAATGCCAAAAATGACAATTAACAAAAAAATGAAGTTTTTTTTTAATTTTTTTGGCATGGACTTTATGTCATTCAGCCAGTCACAACATGAATATTAGTGTCATGTGTAGTGTGTATGTTGAGTAAGTGTCTTGTTAGCCTTAGGCTCCACGGGCGAGAAATTGACGCTAGCAGTAGCTGTAAAACGAACATAAGGTTCCGCGGAACGGAATAGGAATAGCCGAACTGCACCGACTACAGGACTTGTGCGTAGTCGGTTCAGTTCGGCTATTCCTATTCCGTTCCGTGGAACCTTAAGTTCGTTTTACGGCTACTGCTAGGATTATAAAGCATAATATAAAATAGACATCTGATTAGAAAGAAGATTTTAGGTAATACAACTAAAATAAACCTATATTAGACCTCAATGAGACTTCATATTACATATTTATGAATAAGAATTAGATCTAAAGGGAAAACTACCAGAAACATACAGAAGAGATTGGATATATACTCAGACGGTCATGCAGATATACTGAGAGGAATAACTATGACTTACGTACGGAAGAAGGCTAGCAAACGGCTGGACAAGGTAGAAGATATAAGAGCAAAGAATATTCAGAACTTAAAAGTTTGATTCAAATAGAAAGAAATGGAAAAGAATCACAACAGCAGTTAAACAGTATACAAATACTATACTATCCTCCTCTATTTATAGTATCACCTCGCAATGTTGTTATGTAATATTATATATAGTTATGTCAATTCATATTTAATAGTTGTCAAAATATAATTATAGAAATGTTCGTATTATTTTATCTGAAGGTATAATAAATTGGCGACGAGGATGGGATAATAATTCTTTGTGTAAGAAAGAGAGTAAATACTGTATTGCCAAGGAAACCAGGAATTTTGAATTTGTCACAATTCTTAAAAAGTATGGATTGTTACATTACCAAGTCCAACTTGATGATGGTCAAACGTGGGGTCCGTCAGGGATATCACCACTGCTGTTTAACATCTATTTTGAGGAAATCTTTCAAGAAGCAGTGGACGATGTTGAATCCGTAATTCGAGTTAACGGAGAATGTATCATTAACATAAGATACGCAGACGACACAGTCGTATTCGCTGACAGTGCTGAAGCCCTCCAAGAGTTAATAAACAGAATCGCAGAAGTCAGTCAGAGATGCGGTCTTTCGCTTAACACTAAGAAAACAAAATGTATGATGATCTCTAAGAAGAAAGAGCAATTTGGACGAATCAGTGTGAACGGTCAACAAATAGATAGAGTAAAAACATACACCTACCTTGGTACAAACGTCAATGAAAATTGGGACCATTCCATAGAAATCAAATGTAGGATAGAGAAAGCAAGATCTGCATTTCAATAAATGGCAAAGTTATTCAAATGTCATGACTTGTCGATACCCATAAAAATCATGTAACTACGATGTTATATCTTTCCTATACTGTTGTACGGAGTTGAGCCGTGGACTCTCACAGAAGCCACCTGCAAGAAAATTAAGGCGTTTGAAATGTGGCTTTATCGTCGAATTCTGAAGATATCTTATACCGACTACATTACTAATCAGGGTGTTTTGCTGAGAATGCAAGAAGAAAAAGAGCTGCTAATCACAATAAAAACAGCCAAAATCGAATACCTCGGTCACATCATGAGGAACAGTCAAAGATATGGACTGCTGCAACTAATCTTGCAAGGAAAAGTGGAAGGACAGCGAGGACCAGGAAGGCGAAGGATTTCCTGGCTGAAAAATCTACGTACGTGGTTCAACACAACAACCACAAATCATTTTAGAGCAGCTGTGTGCAAAGTACAGATTGCCATGATGGTCGCCAACATCCAAAACGGATAGGCACTACAAGAAGAAGAACTTGATGATGGGTATTATCTCAAACGTCACATTGACCAAATTCGTAAAATCATGGTACCTAAAAAGAATGTAACGTTTGTAAACGAACCAGAAGTAATTATTTATCAGCCACAATATCAAGAACCCCCTGCATCTTCTGCCGTCTATCCAACGTTCAGTTTCTCCAGTTCATTTACATCCAAACCCTATTAACGAAAAGGTAGATCAAATGACAGAACCTGATCATCCTGATAATGAACTGGTACCCATTAATTAACCTGCTGCTGTATCCATTAATGAACCTGCTGCTTGAGAACGCAATGCTCTTCCACAGTTAAGAAGATCTGAACGAATTCGTCTTCTCAATTCAAGATTTTAGATTTAAGTTTTTAATTCTTTTTTATTTTTGAGTTCAAAATAGCGTGGGAGACTATAATATCCTCCTCTATTTATAGTATCACCTCGCAATGTTGTTATGTATTGTTATATATAGTTACGTTAGTTCATATTTAATAGTTGTCAAAATTTAATTATAGTTGAAAGACTGATAAGTTTGTACACACTTGAATGAATAAGGGAAAATGAAAATGTAGTATGTCAAAGTGTGTAAATAATTTATTTCCTTATAGACAAGGCGAAAACGGCGGGTTCGAAGGGAAAAATATTCCCATGAGATTTTTTTGCATAATCACATTCGTGAGACATCCCAGAATAAGGTTCAAGAAGTCGCCCACGTGAAAAGTGGGCCAATTTTTTTTAAACAATTTTTTTTAATCAAATTGCAAGAATCAATATTTTTGGCCCGAACAATTTTTTCTTTAATTTTTTGGACCATTCTGGACAAAAATGATCTCTTATAATTTTTCTCTAAAGTTCATCGTTTTCGACTTATAAGCAATTTAAAATTGAAAAAAACGAAAAATGGCGATTTTCAAGGCTTAATAACTTGGTTAAAAGATATTACTATGAAAGTCAATATATGTCTAAATCAAAGTTTAAAGCCCCCCCTACAAGATCCTGTAGAAATTTTTGTCTTTGTTTTATCACTAAGCTGTTATTTTAAGTAATAATAATAAGCACCATGCACGTGTGCGTCGTCTGTAAATACTGAGTGCGAGAGAGAAGCCATTCCAGCAGTCCAATTGTGCATCTCACTCGCACTCACATTTACAACCGCGCCAATACGATCTAACCGCTCCTCATTGTTAAATTAAAAATAACAGCTTAGTAGTAAATTAGTGACACAGATTTTTTCAGGATCGTGTAGCGGAGACTTTAAACTTTGATTTAGTCACTTTCTGACTTTCATAATAATAATTTTTAACCGAGTTATTAAGTCTTAAAAATGGCCATTTTCGCGTTTTTCAAATTTTAAATTGCTTATAACTCGAAAAAGACCAACTTTAGAGAAAAATTATAAGATACCTTTTTTGTCCAGAATGGTCCAAAAAACGTAAAAACAATTAGTCAGGGCAAAAGATATTGATTTTTGCAATTTGAATAAAAAAAAATTGTTAAAAAAAAGTTGGCCCACTTTTCACGTGGGCGACTTCTTGAACCTTATTCTGGGATGTCTCACGAATGTGATTATGCAAAAGTATCTCATGGGAATATTTTTCCCAACGAACCCGCCGTTTCCGCCTTGTCTATTAGCTGAGCGCTTTCGACATAAACGTCATCATCGGAGCTAATGGTCAAATACTAAAAAAGTACCGCTACATAGAGGTGTAAACAAGTGCATCTTAGGAATGTAAATTTGATTTTTAAATTGTGAATGCTAACTTAGTTCTCCGTACAACAGCAAACAGCAAAAAAAACAGAAAGAAACGGCCACATACACGTTGCACAAAAACATATAAACTTTTTTCATGGTCCGGGTGTCGATATCACCCGTCCATCCTTGGCCTAGTAACAACAGCTGACTGACCTACTTGTTAAACCGATTCTTCTGGTAAACCGATTCTTCTAGTTCAAGATCTCGATCTTATACATCAAAAAAAGAAACTATAATATACCAAATTTAGTTGAAAGTTATCGTGCTAATAGTCACATATGTATAGTCGCCATTTTGAATCCCCGTCATTTTTGTAAAAGGCAAAATATGAGATGGCATAATATCTAAATTTGAAGCTTTATATGTGCAGTATATGTGGCCCAAATTATATACTTCTATCGTTAAATGCACAATTGTTTCACATAACGGCTGCATTAAAGGCGCGTTTATGTCGGACACCAAATAAACTGAATAAACTGAATGAAAATTCGGAGAGGAAGTGTGAGAAAACGTGCATATTATCCGTCAGTATTAGTCCATCTACTTGCTGAAATCTCCACCATAAATGACATAGTCTCTTATTTTAGAAAAAGATACATACTACGCGCATATTAGCTTCAACATCAGGACAAAACAGGTCTTTTATATAGCTCCAACACCAGGGTGCATACTCACCAGGCAACTTAAGAAAAAGTTCCATTCCTTCCATCCAAGGTGCTAGCTTTCTCACCTTGGAGGGGGTGGAACTTCCTGATGAGTACCACAATGTCCTAGAAGCAACTCCCCTTAGATATCGAAAATAGTTATAAGCAAGAAACCAAGAATGCTCATTCATGAGGCGCTCCTAATATATAGCTATTAACAACAAAAGTACCATCCTTTTCACAACTTAACAACTTGGGTTCTATTTCTCCTTCACAAAAAAGAGCTAACCAACTAACTTTTAAACCCTTCTTCAATTTTCTGACTTCCTAGCAATCCTTCCACGCTTCCCATTTTTGCAATTGACATTGCTCGCCCCTTTCCACACTCCTGTAAAAAAAGGGAGCAAAGAAGAATCGGAATAACTTTGATTCGCTCTGTACTATTCATGGAATGCCGTACTACTAATTATCAATTTTATTCTTAGTATTATTAGAATTAATCATGGTTTCACAGATTTGAGCCTAATTACATTGTTAACTTTTATTTATTAATGTCCTTCGAAGCATCCCCGGTAATTAAATCTTCTTTATCCTTGCGTATCCGATGGCGTAGTTTGCTAAATAATAATCGCATTCATCGTTGAACTTGAGCTAGCCAGTTGCGTGGGACAGCCCTCTAGTAATCCCGATATGAGACATTAAAACCCATCCAGTGTCAATATTTGTCTATTCGGACTGATTCCGTATCGATTTTTCTAAAAATACGATATCTAAGCGTTTTATATACAATTGAAAAAAGGGATAATATCTGGAAAATAGCGAAAACACAGCCTTTGGCGAGATACTCGTGCTGAAAGAAAATATTGACGATTCGCTATTGTTATCCAGGTAAAATAAAAATAGCCTCTCGTGTATTTTGTATACAATATGATGTAACTGAGAATTTTTTGAATTGAAAGATAATAGTAAGGATATAAATAGGGTTTTTCATTTGTTTTTCATTTAATCACTCTAATGAGATTTGTCATTCACTTCTATAGTTACGACCTCCAGGTGAAAATGAAATTGTCTACACAGAAGAAGACAAAGCGGAAGTAATGAAAAACACGCTAGAAAGAGAATGTAGGGAAAACTATCATCCCGATGAAGATCTAGACTTCACAGAAGAAGTCGAACGAAGATGTAGAATTCTAAAAAGAAGAAAGGGCATTATAGGTATTACACACAGCTCCCCTGAAGAGGTCAGCCAGCTGATCAAGCATACTAATGCCAAAAAAGCTCCAGGACCGGACCAGATTACGAACAGAGCTCTGAAAAATCTGCCAGGAAAAGCAATAGTGTACATAACAAATCTAATAAATAACATCTTAAGACTAAGACATTTTCCTGACAGATGGAAAGAGGCTCACGTAATCATGATTGAAAAATCAGGAAAAAATGGCACATTTCCACAGAATTATAGACCGATAAGCTTATTACCAGCATTAAGCAAAATCGCAGAGCGGGTCATATTAGCTAGGCTAAAAGAAGAATCTGAAGCAATCGGAACAATACCTGAAGCACAGTTCGGATTCAGATCCGAGCACTCGTGTGAACTTCAAGTGCTAAGGTTAACAGAATATATCACGAAAGGGTTCAACGAAAAGAAATATACAGCGGCCGCCTTTCTAGACGTCAGTAAAGCATTCGACAGGGTCTGGCACGACGGCCTGCTTTATAAAATGAACCAATATGGTTATAGTGAGGCGATGACGTGTCTTCTCTCGTCATACCTAGCCAACAGGAGGTTCAGAGTTCGGATAGGGCCAACCCTGTCCGAAGTTGGGAACATGGAGGCTGGTGTACCGCAGGGAGCAGTGTTGTCGCCATATCTATATATCATATATACGGCAGACACCCCAACTGAACCCAGATCGTTGCTAAGTCTATACGCAGATGATACAGCGATAGCTTTTAGTAGTACCCACCCAGATTTTGCAACAAGACATCTACAAAGAGCTCTTGATGAACTACAAGAATGGTGTGTGCAGTGGAAAATAGCTATCAATCCTGACAAAACACAGGCCGTCATGTACCAAAAAAGAAGAGGCAGGCCAAACGAGGTACTATCCCTATTTGATACCCAAACTGAATGGTCAAATCAAGCCAAATACCTAGGCGTAGTGTTGGACAAAAGGCTGACCTTTACAGAACACGTAAAACAAACAATCAACAAAGCTAAAGCCCTTAGGAATCAACTCTCATCGCTAATAGGTCGAAAGAGTAAACTGATATTTAAGACAAAGATTAGGATGGCAAATTGTATAATTTTGCCAACACTAACATACGCCTCAGCCGCATGGGGACACACGTGTAATACCAACAAAAAAAAAATACAAACCATCCAAAACCACACGATCAGGGAAGCTCTGAATATACCTACATATGTCCCATTAAGATACGTATTTGGACATACGCAACAAAAGAAAGTCCTGAGAATGATAGACGAAAGAGCACATGAAATATTTAACAATATCAGGAACCATCCTAGCAGATTATTAAGAGAATTGACTAATTACGACGAAAACCAAAGAACGGTACATAGACGGCCTAGACAGCAGTTAGCTGGATATAGAGGAAACCCTTAATAATGAAAAATTGAGATAGCCACAGGATATCGAAACACAAATGTCGCCCTTCAGGCACTAAGTACCCTTCAGGTAGGTCAAATGGACCATAGCCGCGGAATGTGAGCATCGAGGTCACGTACCGACAGACGTGGGCTTGATGGCCACACCCTTTGGGCTCTCAGCCGTCGAGGAGAACAAAATTTATTTTGCCAATTCGCCGGCTGAGGGACCGAGCACACACGGTCTGGACAGCGAGACACCGATTTAGATCGGTGCCTTGATGTCCGGAACACATTTTTTTTTAGGACACAAGTCCAAAGTAAAGTAAAAAATTAATTTAGTCATTAATAGGGAGAAAAGCTCTTCTAGCTACCCCTAAAACCAGGTGGCTTAACCACATGAAGTAATACAAAGGATGTCCCATTACCCAGGGCATCCAAAGTAACGTTAAGATCAACGCCTCCCCATTCGGTATGTCCTTCGATGGGGAGGGGTGGAGGTATAGCTTGGGGGTCAGATAGGTACCACTCCATTACGGGGTGTGACCGGTTTGATCTTCGGACATGTGGGTTCCAATTTTACATTGGAACACACATGTCCCCCGGGGCTGGGGTTGATACGAGCATGTGTGTGTGTGTGTGTGTGTGTGTGTGTGTGTGTGTGTGTGTGTGTGTGTGTGTGTGTGTGTGTGTGTGTGTGTGTGTGTGTGTGTGTGTGTGTGTGTGTGTGACCTCCAAGAATAATAGACCAAGAGGCAGCGCTGAAAAATCTATTTGAATTTACTAAAGCTAGATTTTTCACAGTTGATTACCGTGAGTGTGTAGAGAAACATACTGCGGTCGGTCAAACGAAACGTAGAACAGGGGTTACTGAGAGGGTATCAAAGTTGCTTTCCTACGAAGGTAATTAAATCCATTTACTAAGGCTGAAAATCATTATACACACTCTAAATTAAATATAAATAAAAGTTATTATAGTCGGTCAGCTGTATGACGGGACAGAGCCGGTCGGTCGGCCCCAATAGTCGATTGAGGAAATGAAGTATTTTGGCTCGCAATTTTTTCGTCCAGCATGGATTTACCTGAAATGTTCACAGAAGGTAGGGAATAGTCCAAGGATCATTTTCTATATCATGCCGCTATCATACGCTAAAACCTTGGGGGTGGTTGCCACCCCATCTCGGGGGTGTGAATCTTTTATTACGTTTTATCCATGTAATTAGATGTAAAAAGTGATTCTGAGAAAAAAATGTTTTTTACATTTTCTTCGTAAAACTAATATTTTTCGAGTTATTCGCGCTTGAAAATAACAGTTTTTCGACGAAAAAATCGACTTTTTTAGAAGGTTTTTGAGAATACCCCGAAAAATATGCATTTAATCAAAATAATCAAACATTATGTGGATATCGAAATTGTATCTTTTAGTAACATAAACCAAATTCTTTTCCTATAATATCTTTAAGACCAATACAAACCGAGATATGACATGTTAAAGGTTAGCTTTTTTCGTCAAATGCACAATTTGAAATATTCAAAGCCAAATAATGGGAAAAATTTGCATTTTTCGAGGAAAGCTTAAATATTCTTTTTTCAAGTATACAATTAGACCTTTCAAAAAAATAATAATGAAAAGTTTCTAGCATGAAAATTAAGCGACTTACAAAAAAATGTCGGTACCTGCTTTTCTCTACGAAAAAATCAGTGAAAACAACCCCCTAACTACCTTCCTAATTCAAAATTGGTCTTCACCTTTCTGTAGTTTCTTTTATATTTATATTTTCAATACACTTAACGAGTTTGACCTATTTAAAATGCCTAATTTTTGAAAAATTAGAGTTTAAAGAAAAATTGATTTTTTGCAATTTGGTATTTTTCACCTTTCACTTCAAAATGTCTCCGAAAATACTAAAGATATGAAAAAAATTATAAACTACTAAATTGTAGCTTATTTAATGATTAAAATTATTCCGTGCATAGATTTTTATTACAGTGAACAGTTAGCCAGATATAGCTGTTTAAAACCTTTGTTTACCAGCAAACACCCCCTTATTGGAGCTCTTTAAGCCCGCCCTAATTAAAAACTAAGGCATCTTACGGAATTTAATTTACACCGTCTTATATCTCTTTAAAAATCCTACAAAATCATTTTTGAGGGGTCTCATTACTGAGAGGGTGTCAAAGTTGCTTTCCTACGAAGGTATTAAATCCATTTACTAAGGCTGAAAATCAGTACACAGTGAGATATAATATTTTTCCAAAATCAGGCATTTTAAATAGGTCAAACTCCTTAAGTGTATTGATAACATATATATAAAAGGAACTACAGCAAGGTGAAGACCAATTTTGAATAAGGAAGGTAGTTAGGGGGTTGTTTTTACTGATTTTTTCGTACAGAAAAGCAGGTACCGACATTTTTTTGATTATAAGACGCTTAATTTTCATGCTAGAACCTATTTATTATTTTTTTTGAAAGGTCTAATTATATACTTGAAATAGCTATTTGTATAACAAGGGAGGAAAGTGTTACTTTTCCTCCCGAGAATGAAGTGTACTGCCCAACGCGTAGCGGAGGGCAGTAATCATTCAAGGGAGGAAAAGGCACTTTACTCCCATGTTATACATATGGTTTTTACGCCTTCCTCAAATAACAAGTCATTTTTTCATTTTTACTTAATTTATTTATGTAACTAACCAACAAAATTTATTAGAACTAAAACTAACAAGTAGGTACAATATAACTGTCAACTGTCAAATATAAGTCAAATTATTAATGTAAACATTGTTAAATCAGAATTACAATTTACTGTTTTTTACCAATCTGAAAAATACAGAGTGTTTTTAAATAAACGTTAAAATGTATAGATACTTACGTAATAGAAAATAGATATTGTACAGGGCGTCAATAAGTTATACTTCATGAATGAAATAACATGACGTCACTTTTACTTTTTCTCCCTAGAGGAGGAAAGCAAGAAAGACTTGCTTAAAGAAAGGTCAAGACCAATTTTTAATTAGAAGGGTAGTTAGGGGGTTGTTTTCACTGATTTTTTCGTAGACAAAAGCAGGTACCGACTTTTTTCAATTATAAGTTGCTCAATTTTCATGCTAGAAACTTTTTATTATTATTTTTTGAAAGGTCTAATAGTATACTTGAAAAAAGATTAGTTAAGTTTTTATCGGCAAATGCAAAGTTTTCCCTTTATGTGGCTTTGAATATTTCAAATTATGCATTTGACGGAAAAAAGCTAACTTTTAACATGCCGTATCTCGGTTTGCATTGTTCTTAAAGATATTATACAAAAATAATTTAGTTTGTGTTACTAAAAGATACAATTTTGGTATGTACAGTTTTTTTGATTAAATGCATATTTTTCGAGGTATTCTCAAAGAACTAAAGAAGTCGATTTTTTCGTCGAAAAACTGTTACTTTCAAGCGCGAATAACTCGAAAAATATTAGTTTTGCGAAAAAAATGTAAAAAACATTTTTTTCTTAGAAATACTTTTTGCATCGATTTCCATGGTTAAAATGTAATAAAAAATTCCCACCCCCGAGATGGGGTAAATCCATGATGGACGAAAAAATTGCGAGCCAAAATGCTTCATTTCCTCGACTACATAGAAAATTATTCTTATTCCATTTATCCCATAATATACTGTAATCGTTAATATATTTGCGTTTCCGTTTCAGTATTCACATTATACGGAGCGTCTAGAAGCGCTCACACACTTCTTCGAAACGAAATGTTTATTTTCCCTCAACAAATAAACGAGAGAATTTGTCGTAGTTTCTAGCGGTAGGCAAACAAAAAATCCCGAGGGCTTCAAAGCTCGTTGTTGCAATACTACACAAACCAATGCCTCTGTTGTGTAAGAAAGATTACAGTCAATTTATCTCCTATGGTTTTTGTAAATGCTTTTATTACCGTGAGTATGTCATTTATCCATGATAGGATTTGAGCTGCTGCTATATTTTTTGTTTATAGAAAATTATTGGCAAATTTTAGGATACTTTTTATTGTAGGGGAACTCAAGCGGGGATTTTTGAATTACTCGAGCGCGTCAGATTATTACATGGAGAGAAACCTTGTACCCTGAAAATGTAACTCTACCATATATTGGCTGTTAACGCAGGGAAGTTTCGTTAAGGGGGACCGAAAAAAAAATATATCCTTAGAAAAACTCGTCGAAAAAATCGTCAGATTAAGATACGGTAAGTTAAGTACATGCAAAACAGTGTATATTTCAAAAATCTGACGATTTGAGCGGGGCGTAAGGTAGAGTCCCAAAATTTCACAAGAAAAAACCGAATACTTCGCGAAATGAATGAAAGATCGAAAAATTAAAGGTATGTGCTCAATAATTTTCAAAAATCTATCGAATGATTCCAAACACCACTTCCCCGGAGAGGGGTGGGGGGTAAATTTAAAATTTTAAATACGAATCCCGCGATATTTCGCGAAATGAACATCAGATCGAAAAACTGAAAAATACACTTATTCAATATTTTTGAAAAATCTATCGAATGGAATCAAACACGACCCCCCACGGAAGTGGGGTGGGGATTTACTTTAAAATCTTAAAAGCGAGCCCCCATTTTTTATTGCAGATTTGGATTTCTTTCGTAAAAATAAGTAACTATTATTCGAGACATTTTTTCGAATTATGGATAGATGGCGCTATAATCTAAAAAAACGATTGTTGGAAATGGAAAATCAAATTAAAATGGAAAGTCCCCACTAAAATGGAAAACTTTACTTAAACTTTACTTTTTTTGGTTTTAGGACCTACTCTTCACAACCTAATAGGTCCCCACAACGCTCGAATGACTGCACATTTGAGCATACTTTGCTCCCCTACATTATTTTGTAGACAGCTAGCTATGTAGAAACAATTGTAGCAAAAACTGTTAGTACTGTTTTTTTAAATTTAATTTGGGTTAATAATATCCATCAAATGGATTCTAGTCTAGTTTATTTTGTATTTTATATTCATTTCTCATTGTTTTCTTTTTATTTTGGATTATACCAATATTAATTCTCTTCACAGATATGTATTGTCTAAATTTCTAACTCTAATTCTACTTTAGCCTTTATTATTTTCTTCTTCCTTATGGCTCCTGATGAACCTTGGTTTCAATTAAAAGATCTATATATATCGTTCTTATTCAGTGCTTATTTTACTCTTGTCCTTGTCCCCACTTCCTCTAGATCTTCTTCTGCATAGTCCAAGAAGCATTTTACTCTCCCACAATCTATCTGTTAATTTTCGTTATTTTTGTAGGTATATTTGGTTCTGTATATAGATGGTATGATGAATTATTATTAATGTATCTTTTTCAGTCAGATTTAACTCAATTAAAAATTATTTCAAGCTAAATAAAATAATTCGCTTGTCCTTTTTCTTTTTGCTATTAGCAAAAAAGAATTTTTTTTATTTTATTTGCTTTTTGCTATTTTGCTGGTTCGTTACAACAAGGTTGCTGTGTTTTTCCAGCACTATTTGAACTATTTTATATATCAAAAGCAGAAAATAAAGTGCTTTGGTATAAGAATAAAAACTCCGAAGAATATCAGAAATGGGGACTAATCCTTAAAACTGAAAAAAAAACAAATATCTCAATATTGTAACAGACAGAGGAAATCTGTACTAGATAACAACAACAAAGGGGCTTTTAATGAATACAGATATCTTAGAACAACATTTAATCAAGAAGGAACAAATGACCAAGAAATTAACACCAGAGTAAAAAAATCCAGTTATCCATGAAGATAACTTAAGATGGAACACTCGATGCTGCTATTAAAGACACAAACATACAGGGTAGAAGAGCCATATCTATGATGAACGGCATTCTGTCGAACCATACAATATCTAAAGTGAACAAACAGCTCAATTACAATACCATGCTTAAAAGTGTAATCTCATGCCAATGACAGTGAAATTTGTCCAATGAAACAAAAAGAGAGAAAATGTTACTAGGAACAGAAATGGATTTCTGAAGAAGAGCAACAGGCAAAACAAGAAGAGATCGGATACCAAATAAGAGAAGACGAGAGATGATGGTAGTCACACATAGACTAATTGATGACATAAAACAAAACAACTAATATGGTACAGTCATGTACAGAGAATGCCAGATGATAGGATTCCTAAATATATTTTGACGTGGATGGCACCAGGAGAAGGAAAAGAGGAAGGTCGAGAAGAAGCTGGAAGGAGGAAATTGAAAAAGAATTAGAGCAAAGAGCAATTCCTCCAGATCTATGGTTAAACAGAGAAGAATGGCGGTTTGGAGTCGGAAAGCAACGCTGTAAACCGATAGTAGTATCAACGAATGGTAGTATTATACAATCCACAAAATTGAAAGTTCTCTGGAACTAAAAGAGAACTACTCCTCCCATAATCTACATAGTCTGAGCAGCGTTGTTCTCAAATAAATTATTCATGATATAGATCACTAGGAATGGTACCACTTACAACAAACGACCCTATATATTGTTATATTTCTATTTGATATGAAAATTAAATTTTGATAATTATAAACAGAGTTCAATTTAATATAAAATATTTTCAATTTTCTCAACCACGGGCATATAAATTTAGAACAACCTGTATACAACAAATTGTTATATTTAATTTTAAGAAGTGATTAGAATAAGCGTACGAAACTCGGAACAATGTGCTTAGATAAACAAAGTGAATGACGCGTACCATTATCGTTCTTCTCAGAAGGTCGATCATTAGCCTATGCTAAATAAAACTCAGTGAAATAGATGATAGTTCATTATCGTTTTTCGCGGAAGGTTTCGATCATTAGCCTATGCTAAATAAGACTCATTTGAAAGAGAGAATAGGTCATTAAAATTTGTAAATAGTTAGAAAGTATTTTAGAATGGGAATTAAATATTTTCTTTTGAAATCCATTAAGCATATTTAGAAAGATTAAAAATTGGTTTTGAGGAATATTACGAATGAGAGTTGGTGGTGGAAGATTGATTTGTGAATCTGGAAGGGATATTTAGAAAGTAGGGGAATGGATGACAAAGTGAGATCAGAATGTTTTGAGCTGTCGAGAAGTGAAGTCGAGTAGTAGACGGTAGTGTTCGAGGAGTGAGATAGCCGGTGTAGTTCCGTGAGTGTGGAGTATCTATCGTGGAACGAGCAGTAGGCCAGGTCGAGAGTAAAAGAACCTCCTTGAGCCCAGAGTGTCCCGGTAGCTGATAGCAGTTTCGAAAAAGGTAGAACACAGCATCACGACAAAAGCAGGAACGAGAGCTATTCGAGCTAGTTTTTCAAAGGAGAACATCACTGGAAGCCAGGACGAGGTTTGATCGCAGCCAAGGATAGCAGGAAAGGGTTTTGTGTGAGGACATTTTCAGTTCACCAGGAAAAGGTCAGTCTCATTTGTTTGGACATGAATGTATGGGTTTTTCGTATTAAATTCCACATAAAAAATTGAATAACATAATCAATAATATCAGAAAAGCTTCATCAAACTTAAATAGAGTTGTTCCTAATAACTCCTAATAGTTAAATGTTAATAAAAACTTTCAATTGAAAACCAAAAGGAAATAAGATTCCCATTTGTAAATGTTATGTTTAAGAATAATAAGAAATAGCAAATATCAAGCATTGATTGCCTTTTAAATAAAATAAAAAATATTTTGATTATAATTGTAACCCATATGTGTATTTTTTTTACTCTTTTCTTTTCTATCCCGATTAGGAACCATTAAGAAATATTTAGAAGCCACGGAAGTAAGTAATTAATTTATAATTCGCCCTGAGATTGAAAACATATTGATATGTGATCTGGTTAATTAATTGGATTAGTATTAATACATTGATTAAATTAAGTAACATATAAGAATATTATCTCATATCAATAATCAAGATCACATCAACTGTCGTCCAACGTGGAAAGCATTGTAAAGTATTTCTAGTGGCAAATTTGAAGGATAGAAAGAGTAAAGCCGGTATTTGAAAATTTATATGCCTGTGGTAAAAAGTGAGATACTTACATTTGATAACATAAAATTTTAGATCTCTTTAGGTACAAATTTTACATAACTGATTTAATATTTTATTTTTACGATATTTACATTTGATATATTTATTGACAATTTATAATATTTGGGTAAAAAAAAAAGTCGTATTGGTAACATACTAGTAAAATTTCATATTTGGCGGGGATAATACTTCTTGAAAACAAATGTCTGTGACAAGAAGCCAAAGCAAGGATAACAAAAAACAAAAAGAACATTCAGACCAAGAAGATATTTTAGACACGACAATCATGGCATCAGAACAGCAAGAATTATCAGGAATAGATAAACTATTACAACTGATGCAACTCCAGTCACAAAAACTGGATGACAATCAAAGAGAAACAAAACAAGCAATGGATGAAGCAAAAAGGACGATGGATGAAAATCAACGTGAAACGAAACAAGCCATGGAAGAAACATCAAAGAAAATGGATAAAGTGGATCAAAAAATGGATGAAACACAGCAAAAAATGGATGACAATCAAAAAGAAACAAAACAAGCAATAGAATAGAACAATAAGAAAATAGAGGAACGCATAGAAAAGTATGAAAAGGAAATAAAAGGATGTTTGACAACAATGAAAAACGAGATAGAACAGCAAGAAATGAAAATTAAAGATCACATGCAAGAACAAAAAATAAAAATGAAGGAGTTAACGAATTGCCAGAAAAAAGAAATGGAAAGTTTGGAAAACAAGTTGGAAAATGCTATTCAAGTATACAGAGAAGAAGTGGAAAAAAGAATCACAGAAATAGAAAAACAAGTCACGGAAAACAGGACGCAACAGAATGTCGGAGAAAGAAGAGAAATGGTTATACATAGCACAGATGACGTGAAGATAAGGTTTGGCGGGGATGTAAGAAGATTACACCCAGTGCCGTTCATAAATAGCCTGAAAAAGAAAATACAGCACATCGGAAATTTCGATACAGCAAAAGAAACTATCAGAAACCATCTCAAATATGAAGCAAGCCTATGGTTCGATAGTAAAGAAGAAGAATTCGGCAATTGGCAACAATTTGAACAAAAATTTTTGAATTATTTCTGGGGAAAGGTCCAACAATTGGAAATTAACAAGGAATTGCAAAATGGGAAATACAATGATAGGATGGGTGTATCAGAAAGGACATATGCTTTGCAAATTTACAATAATGCAAAACATTTACAATATAATTACTCATCGGAACAATTAGTCGAACTGATTGCAAGACATTTCGAGGAAACGCTGGAAGACCATATCACATTGCAAAATTACAAAGACATAGATAGTTTATGCCAATTCCTACAAATAAGAGAATCACGTCTAAGAGAAAGAAAATCAAGAAGGTCGCGAGAAGATTACAGGCCCCGAGAAACACAAGATTACAGAGATAGAAATCAAAATAGGAGGGACTATACACGACGAGATTTTAATCCCAGAAGGGAAAACGAAAATACAGACAACGGAAGAGGAAATTATGAACAAAGAAATAGGCAATGGAATGAGGACAGAAATCGAGAATACCAGAATAGAAACACCACACGCTCAAATCAAGAAAACAGAAATAATGGTAGACAAAATGAACAGGGATATCGAGAAAACCGAAACAGATCCGACAGACCAAGAGAAAATAGAAGAGAAGTAAATAATACCCAGACAGATGAATATGACGGAGAGAGACATTATGACGAAAATATAAACAACGATGAGCAACCGGCGTCTTTTCACGACGGCGCTCACTAAAAACCAAAAATCAAACAGGAATCTTTTGTCACCCCAAGGAGTTTATTAAATTGGCAGGAAACAACGAAAAGAAAAATGGAGTTAATTTAAAATTTGTGGATGGATTTATCAACGAGAAACCAATTAAAATTATGATAGACACTGGATCTGAAATAACATTGGTCAACAGAAAACTAATAGAAGAAGTTAACTTAACAAATTTAATTTATAAAATACCTAGGGTAAATTTAGTGGGCGCAAACAAACGGACATTGGCAACTATAAATGAAGGCATACGAGTAATGGTACGACTGGGCAAGAATATGTATGCACTACAATGTGTAATAATGCCAAACATGTCACATGACATGATAGTAGGAGTGGACGAATTGGCAGAAAAACATGTAGTGATAGATTTTAAAAATAATACGATGAAACTAACAGAAGAAAAAGAAAAAGAACAGGACAAGGAACATGAGAAACAAAATACGGACGAATCAGGTAAAGAACAAACAGTGGAAATGAATTTGGCAGCGAAGCAAGGACAAAGAAGAAAAAGGAGAAAAGGTCAGAAAAAGATAAAAGAAAATGAAACCTGTGGCTCCTCAAAAGAAGAGTTGAGCCCAGAAGAAGAAAATTTGAGAGTATCAGAAACAAAGGAAACCTGGGATTCCTCAAAAGAAGAGACGGGCTCAGGAGAAGAAGAAATAAAGCTAAAAAATGAAAGTGAAAAGAATATGATTGAAACAGTGGTATTTGAAGAGGAGGTATATGCAAACGAGGATGCAGAATGCACGGTAAACTTGTGTGAAGAATCTGAGAAAAAAGACAGAAAATTGATATGTGGAGAAGGGAAAGAAAAAGAATTGCGGTTGATGTTAAGAAACTACGAAAATTTGATCAATGAGGAAAACAGAGTGGCTAAAAAGTACGAACATTCATTTGAGGTGAAAAACTTGGGAAATTTTCGATCAAAGACTTACCCGATTCCATACAAGTATCGACAAGAGGTGAAAGAAGAAATAAATAAAATGTTGGAAGATCAAATCATCGAAAGATGTGATTCACCGTATGTTAACCCGATTGTGATAGTAAAGAAAAGCAGTGGAGAATTGAGATTATGTTTAGATGCCAGGAATATCAACCAGCACACAGTATCACAATATGAATCCCTCTAAACATCGAGGCCATTTTTGGAAGAATCACCGGGTCACACATATTTTCGAAAATTGACTTAAAACACAGTTTTTGGTTGATACCGTTAGCTGAAAAGTGTAGAAACTACACCGCTTTTTCTATTGATGGTATTGTCTACCGGTTTAACGTAGTGCCGTTTGGATTGCAGAGTGCTTGTGCTGCACTCGTCCGAGCTCTACATACCATTTTGAATCGCCACGAAGATTTCATAGTTCATTATATCGATGATTTATTAATTTTTTTCACAAGATACTCAGAGTCATCTGAAACACATAGAAATAATTCTGGAAGAATTGGACACAGCGGGATTGAAATTAAACATTGAAAAATGTCAATTTTTTCAAAAAGAAGTCATTTATTTGGGTTTTCAATTGGACACCAAAACAGTAAGATTATCCGAAGACAGAGTCAAGCTCATAGATGAATACCCAAGACCAACGAATTTGAAAACATTGAGAGGTTTTCTTGGCACGATTAATTATTTTAAAAAACTGATTCCCGATTTGAGCCAAAAGGAAATCCCTCTGATAAAGTTGCTTAAAAAAGGAATAAAATGGAATTGGAAAGAAGAACAGGAGGAAGCTTTCGAAACATTAAAACGAGAATTCGCAAAAGGAACGAAAATATACCACCCCATTTACAATTTACCTTTTATACTCCGAACTGATGCGTCCATACAAAAATTTGCAGGAGTTCTGTCTCAAATACAAAACGACCAAGAAGTGCCGATATGTTTTATATCTCGAGTGACTAAAACACATGAGAGAAAATATAGTGTTACAGAATTGGAGTTTGCCAGTGTACTATATTGCGTAAACAAATTGAGGTTTTACTTATTGGGAGCAAAATTCACAATCGAAACAGACCATGCAGCTTTAGTACATATCATGAAGAATAGATTAGTAAATAATAGAATACATAGAGGCATTCTATTATTACAGGAGTATGATTTTGAGTTCCGATATATAAAAGGAAAAGACAACATAATAGCCGACGCTCTAACACGGGATGAGGACACCGGAAAAAAGGAAACAATTACTCTACAGGTGGGACTAAATAGATTAATACAAGAAGAAGGGATATATTCGTTAAATGAGATAAGGACAAACCAAGAAGACCTAGAGGAAAGAGAGAAAAGAAGAGCGGAAATAGAAAATGACATATATTTTAAGAGAATAGACGGAAAGGAACTATATTTAGTGACACAGACAGTGGCCGAAAAGATAATAAAGAAATTACATGAGGACAATGGGCATATCGGTAGCAGAAAAGTTTGGCTCGTTTTTAGGGAAAATTACATCAGCCGACAGGATTACCGCATTGCAAAGGAAATTACCCAGAAGTGCGATGTATGTCAAAAATATAAGAGTCGGAATTTCAAAAACGAAAATGTTGCCAAAAATATTGAAGCCCGAAACAAACTAGACATTGTAGCAATAGATATGTTAAGCGATCTAATTATGACCACTAAAAGGAACAAACATATTCTGGTAATGGTGGATGTGTTTTCAAAATACGTAAAATTATATAGTTGCCGCACCACAAAGGGGGAGGAGATATTAAGAAAAATCGACAATTTTATAGCCATAGTAGGAACACCAAAAAAGATTCTACTGGACAATGCAACGTATTTCCGAAATGATCGTTTCAAGGGACAACTTCGAGAACGAGGAATAGAGACAAATTTTGTCAGCATCAGGCATCCACAGAGTAATCCTTCGGAACGATTCATACAGGAAGTGACGAAATTTCTTCGCATTGCAACAGATGGTCAACATCGCCACTGGGACAGGAAAATGGCGGAAATAGAAAGGTATCTAAATACAATTCCGAGCACAGTAACAAAAGAGACCCCAGAATACATCATGAAGGGTGTATTGCCGATAAGGCCATGGGAAGACAAAGAGCCAAAAGAATATCAACAGGTGATTGAAACCGTACAGAGAAGATTACGGCGAAGCAACGAAAAATATATCCAAAGACAGGAACAAAATAGAAAAAGAAGACCAGTGACTTTCCAAAAGGGTGAAAAAGTACTCGTGAGGGCATTACGAGTATCAAATCTTCCTGGGGGCATTTGCGCAAAGTTGATGCCTGTTTTCGAAGGCCCGTACATCGTGAATAATGAAAATGGGATAAATAGTTATGAGTTGAGGCACAGGAACTCGGAAAAGATCCGAGGAATTTATAATATTCACGATGTATACAAATATCACGAATAAAAGACAGAATTACATGAAGTAGATAGTAAGTTAGGATATAAGACGTAGATTAAAGTAAGGAAATATACAGGGAGTTGGTATTGCCTCGAGAAAATTTATTTAAAAATGCAGATAAATTTTATCGAATACAAGGCGGGGATTTGTTATATTTCTATTTGATATGAAAATTAAATTTTGATAATTATAAACAGAGTTCAATTTAATATAAAATATTTTCAATTTTCTCAACCACGGGCATATAAATTTAGAACAACCTGTATACAACAAATTGTTATATTTAATTTTAAGAAGTGATTAGAATAAGCGTACGAAACTCGGAACAATGTGCTTAGATAAACAAAGTGAATGACGCGTACCATTATCGTTCTTCTCAGAAGGTCGATCATTAGCCTATGCTAAATAAAACTCAGTGAAATAGATGATAGTTCATTATCGTTTTTCGCGGAAGGTTTCGATCATTAGCCTATGCTAAATAAGACTCATTTGAAAGAGAGAATAGGTCATTAAAATTTGTAAATAGTTAGAAAGTATTTTAGAATGGGAATTAAATATTTTCTTTTGAAATCCATTAAGCATATTTAGAAAGATTAAAAATTGGTTTTGAGGAATATTACGAATGAGAGTTGGTGGTGGAAGATTGATTTGTGAATCTGGAAGGGATATTTAGAAAGTAGGGGAATGGATGACAAAGTGAGATCAGAATGTTTTGAGCTGTCGAGAAGTGAAGTCGAGTAGTAGACGGTAGTGTTCGAGGAGTGAGATAGCCGGTGTAGTTCCGTGAGTGTGGAGTATCTATCGTGGAACGAGAAGTAGGCCAGGTCGAGAGTAAAAGAACCTCCTTGAGCCCAGAGTGTCCCGGTAGCTGATAGCAGTTTCGAAAAAGGTAGAACACAGCATCACGACAAAAGCAGGAACGAGAGCTATTCGAGCTAGTTTTTCAAAGGAGAACATCACTGGAAGCCAGGACGAGGTTTGATCGCAGCCAAGGATAGCAGGAAAGGGTTTTGTGTGAGGACATTTTCAGTTCACCAGGAAAAGGTCAGTCTCATTTGTTTGGACATGAATGTATGGGTTTTTCGTATTAAATTCCACATAAAAAATTGAATAACATAATCAATAATATCAGAAAAGCTTCATCAAACTTAAATAGAGTTGTTCCTAATAACTCCTAATAGTTAAATGTTAATAAAAACTTTCAATTGAAAACCAAAAGGAAATAAGTTTCCCATTTGTAAATGTTATGTTTAAGAATAATAAGAAATAGCAAATATCAAGCATTGATTGCCTTTTAAATAAAATAAAAAATATTTTGATTATAATTGTAACCCATATGTGTATTTTTTTTACTCTTTTCTTTTCTATCCCGATTAGGAACCATTAAGAAATATTTAGAAGCCACGGAAGTAAGTAATTAATTTATAATTCGCCCTGAGATTGAAAACATATTGATATGTGATCTGGTTAATTAATTGGATTAGTATTAATACATTGATTAAATTAAGTAACATATAAGAATATTATCTCATATCAATAATCAAGATCACATCAACTGTCGTCCAACGTGGAAAGCATTGTAAAGTATTTCTAGTGGCAAATTTGAAGGATAGAAAGAGTAAAGCCGGTATTTGAAAATTTATATGCCTGTGGTAAAAAGTGAGATACTTACATTTGATAACATAAAATTTTAGATCTCTTTAGGTACAAATTTTACATAACTGATTTAATATTTTATTTTTACGATATTTACATTTGATATATTTATTGACAATTTATAATATTTGGGTAAAAAAAAAAGTCGTATTGGTAACATACTAGTAAAATTTCATATTTGGCGGGGATAATACTTCTTGAAAACAAATGTCTGTGACAAGAAGCCAAAGCAAGGATAACAAAAAACAAAAAGAACATTCAGACCAAGAAGATATTTTAGACACGACAATCATGGCATCAGAACAGCAAGAATTATCAGGAATAGATAAACTATTACAACTGATGCAACTCCAGTCACAAAAACTGGATGACAATCAAAGAGAAACAAAACAAGCAATGGATGAAGCAAAAAGGACGATGGATGAAAATCAACGTGAAACGAAACAAGCCATGGAAGAAACATCAAAGAAAATGGATAAAGTGGATCAAAAAATGGATGAAACACAGCAAAAAATGGATGACAATCAAAAAGAAACAAAACAAGCAATAGAAGAGAACAATAAGAAAATAGAGGAACGCATAGAAAAGTATGAAAAGGAAATAAAAGGATGTTTGACAACAATGAAAAACGAGATAGAACAGCAAGAAATGAAAATTAAAGATCACATGCAAGAACAAAAAATAAAAATGAAGGAGTTAACGAATTGCCAGAAAAAAGAAATGGAAAGTTTGGAAAACAAGTTGGAAAATGCTATTCAAGTAGACAGAGAAGAAGTGGAAAAAAGAATCACAGAAATAGAAAAACAAGTCACGGAAAACAGGACGCAACAGAATGTCGGAGAAAGAAGAGAAATGGTTATACATAGCACAGATGACGTGAAGATAAGGTTTGGCGGGGATGTAAGAAGATTACACCCAGTGCCGTTCATAAATAGCCTGAAAAAGAAAATACAGCACATCGGAAATTTCGATACAGCAAAAGAAACTATCAGAAACCATCTCAAATATGAAGCAAGCCTATGGTTCGATAGTAAAGAAGAAGAATTCGGCAATTGGCAACAATTTGAACAAAAATTTTTGAATTATTTCTGGGGAAAGGTCCAACAATTGGAAATTAACAAGGAATTGCAAAATGGGAAATACAATGATAGGATGGGTGTATCAGAAAGGACATATGCTTTGCAAATTTACAATAATGCAAAACATTTACAATATAATTACTCATCGGAACAATTAGTCGAACTGATTGCAAGACATTTCGAGGAAACGCTGGAAGACCATATCACATTGCAAAATTACAAAGACATAGATAGTTTATGCCAATTCCTACAAATAAGAGAATCACGTCTAAGAGAAAGAAAATCAAGAAGGTCGCGAGAAGATTACAGGCCCCGAGAAACACAAGATTACAGAGATAGAAATCAAAATAGGAGGGACTATACACGACGAGATTTTAATCCCAGAAGGGAAAACGAAAATACAGACAACGGAAGAGGAAATTATGAACAAAGAAATAGGCAATGGAATGAGGACAGAAATCGAGAATACCAGAATAGAAACACCACACGCTCAAATCAAGAAAACAGAAATAATGGTAGACAAAATGAACAGGGATATCGAGAAAACCGAAACAGATCCGACAGACCAAGAGAAAATAGAAGAGAAGTAAATAATACCCAGACAGATGAATATGACGGAGAGAGACATTATGACGAAAATATAAACAACGATGAGCAACCGGCGTCTTTTCACGACGGCGCTCACTAAAAACCAAAAATCAAACAGGAATCTTTTGTCACCCCAAGGAGTTTATTAAATTGGCAGGAAACAACGAAAAGAAAAATGGAGTTAATTTAAAATTTGTGGATGGATTTATCAACGAGAAACCAATTAAAATTATGATAGACACTGGATCTGAAATAACATTGGTCAACAGAAAACTAATAGAAGAAGTTAACTTAACAAATTTAATTTATAAAATACCTAGGGTAAATTTAGTGGGCGCAAACAAACGGACATTGGCAACTATAAATGAAGGCATACGAGTAATGGTACGACTGGGCAAGAATATGTATGCACTACAATGTGTAATAATGCCAAACATGTCACATGACATGATAGTAGGAGTGGACGAATTGGCAGAAAAACATGTAGTGATAGATTTTAAAAATAATACGATGAAACTAACAGAAGAAAAAGAAAAAGAACAGGACAAGGAACATGAGAAACAAAATACGGACGAATCAGGTAAAGAACAAACAGTGGAAATGAATTTGGCAGCGAAGCAAGGACAAAGAAGAAAAAGGAGAAAAGGTCAGAAAAAGATAAAAGAAAATGAAACCTGTGGCTCCTCAAAAGAAGAGTTGAGCCCAGAAGAAGAAAATTTGAGAGTATCAGAAACAAAGGAAACCTGGGATTCCTCAAAAGAAGAGACGGGCTCAGGAGAAGAAGAAATAAAGCTAAAAAATGAAAGTGAAAAGAATATGATTGAAACAGTGGTATTTGAAGAGGAGGTATATGCAAACGAGGATGCAGAATGCACGGTAAACTTGTGTGAAGAATCTGAGAAAAAAGACAGAAAATTGATATGTGGAGAAGGGAAAGAAAAAGAATTGCGGTTGATGTTAAGAAACTACGAAAATTTGATCAATGAGGAAAACAGAGTGGCTAAAAAGTACGAACATTCATTTGAGGTGAAAAACTTGGGAAATTTTCGATCAAAGACTTACCCGATTCCATACAAGTATCGACAAGAGGTGAAAGAAGAAATAAATAAAATGTTGGAAGATCAAATCATCGAAAGATGTGATTCACCGTATGTTAACCCGATTGTGATAGTAAAGAAAAGCAGTGGAGAATTGAGATTATGTTTAGATGCCAGGAATATCAACCAGCACACAGTATCACAATATGAATCCCTCTAAACATCGAGGCCATTTTTGGAAGAATCACCGGGTCACACATATTTTCGAAAATTGACTTAAAACACAGTTTTTGGTTGATACCGTTAGCTGAAAAGTGTAGAAACTACACCGCTTTTTCTATTGATGGTATTGTCTACCGGTTTAAGGTAGTGCCGTTTGGATTGCAGAGTGCTTGTGCTGCACTCGTCCGAGCTCTACATACCATTTTGAATCGCCACGAAGATTTCATAGTTCATTATATCGATGATTTATTAATTTTTTTCACAAGATACTCAGAGTCATCTGAAACACATAGAAATAATTCTGGAAGAATTGGACACAGCGGGATTGAAATTAAACATTGAAAAATGTCAATTTTTTCAAAAAGAAGTCATTTATTTGGGTTTTCAATTGGACACCAAAACAGTAAGATTATCCGAAGACAGAGTCAAGCTCATAGATGAATACCCAAGACCAACGAATTTGAAAACATTGAGAGGTTTTCTTGGCACGATTAATTATTTTAAAAAACTGATTCCCGATTTGAGCCAAAAGGAAATCCCTCTGATAAAGTTGCTTAAAAAAGGAATAAAATGGAATTGGAAAGAAGAACAGGAGGAAGCTTTCGAAACATTAAAACGAGAATTCGCAAAAGGAACGAAAATATACCACCCCATTTACAATTTACCTTTTATACTCCGAACTGATGCGTCCATACAAAAATTTGCAGGAGTTCTGTCTCAAATACAAAACGACCAAGAAGTGCCGATATGTTTTATATCTCGAGTGACTAAAACACATGAGAGAAAATATAGTGTTACAGAATTGGAGTTTGCCAGTGTACTATATTGCGTAAACAAATTGAGGTTTTACTTATTGGGAGCAAAATTCACAATCGAAACAGACCATGCAGCTTTAGTACATATCATGAAGAATAGATTAGTAAATAATAGAATACATAGAGGCATTCTATTATTACAGGAGTATGATTTTGAGTTCCGATATATAAAAGGAAAAGACAACATAATAGCCGACGCTCTAACACGGGATGAGGACACCGGAAAAAAGGAAACAATTACTCTACAGGTGGGACTAAATAGATTAATACAAGAAGAAGGGATATATTCGTTAAATGAGATAAGGACAAACCAAGAAGACCTAGAGGAAAGAGAGAAAAGAAGAGCGGAAATAGAAAATGACATATATTTTAAGAGAATAGACGGAAAGGAACTATATTTAGTGACACAGACAGTGGCCGAAAAGATAATAAAGAAATTACATGAGGACAATGGGCATATCGGTAGCAGAAAAGTTTGGCTCGTTTTTAGGGAAAATTACATCAGCCGACAGGATTACCGCATTGCAAAGGAAATTACCCAGAAGTGCGATGTATGTCAAAAATATAAGAGTCGGAATTTCAAAAACGAAAATGTTGCCAAAAATATTGAAGCCCGAAACAAACTAGACATTGTAGCAATAGATATGTTAAGCGATCTAATTATGACCACTAAAAGGAACAAACATATTCTGGTAATGGTGGATGTGTTTTCAAAATACGTAAAATTATATAGTTGCCGCACCACAAAGGGGGAGGAGATATTAAGAAAAATCGACAATTTTATAGCCATAGTAGGAACACCAAAAAAGATTCTACTGGACAATGCAACGTATTTCCGAAATGATCGTTTCAAGGGACAACTTCGGGAACGAGGAATAGATACAAATTTTGTCAGCATCAGGCATCCACAGAGTAATCCTTCGGAACGATTCATACAGGAAGTGACGAAATTTCTTCGCATTGCAACAGATGGTCAACATCGCCACTGGGACAGGAAAATGGCGGAAATAGAAAGGTATCTAAATACAATTCCGAGCACAGTAACAAAAGAGACCCCAGAATACATCATGAAGGGTGTATTGCCGATAAGGCCATGGGAAGACAAAGAGCCAAAAGAATATCAACAGGTGATTGAAACCGTACAGAGAAGATTACGGCGAAGCAACGAAAAATATATCCAAAGACAGGAACAAAATAGAAAAAGAAGACCAGTGACTTTCCAAAAGGGTGAAAAAGTACTCGTGAGGGCATTACGAGTATCAAATCTTCCTGGGGGCATTTGCGCAAAGTTGATGCCTGTTTTCGAAGGCCCGTACATCGTGAATAATGAAAATGGGATAAATAGTTATGAGTTGAGGCACAGGAACTCGGAAAAGATCCGAGGAATTTATAATATTCACGATGTATACAAATATCACGAATAAAAGACAGAATTACATGAAGTAGATAGTAAGTTAGGATATAAGACGTAGATTAAAGTAAGGAAATATACAGGGAGTTGGTATTGCCTCGAGAAAATTTATTTAAAAATGCAGATAAATTTTATCGAATACAAGGCGGGGATTTGTTATATTT
This sequence comes from Diabrotica virgifera virgifera, assembly GCF_917563875.1. Lineage (NCBI taxonomy): Eukaryota > Metazoa > Arthropoda > Insecta > Coleoptera > Chrysomelidae > Diabrotica > Diabrotica virgifera. Next base: position 44,513,541 of record NC_065444.1, read on the forward strand.
CTATTTGATATGAAAATTAAATTTTGATAATTATAAACAGAGTTCAATTTAATATAAAATATTTTCAATTTTCTCAACCACGGGCATATAAATTTAGAACAACCTGTATACAACAAATTGTTATATTTAATTTTAAGAAGTGATTAGAATAAGCGTACGAAACTCGGAACAATGTGCTTAGATAAACAAAGTGAATGACGCGTACCATTATCGTTCTTCTCAGAAGGTCGATCATTAGCCTATGCTAAATAAAACTCAGTGAAATAGATGATAGTTCATTATCGTTTTTCGCGGAAGGTTTCGATCATTAGCCTATGCTAAATAAGACTCATTTGAAAGAGAGAATAGGTCATTAAAATTTGTAAATAGTTAGAAAGTATTTTAGAATGGGAATTAAATATTTTCTTTTGAAATCCATTAAGCATATTTAGAAAGATTAAAAATTGGTTTTGAGGAATATTACGAATGAGAGTTGGTGGTGGAAGATTGATTTGTGAATCTGGAAGGGATATTTAGAAAGTAGGGGAATGGATGACAAAGTGAGATCAGAATGTTTTGAGCTGTCGAGAAGTGAAGTCGAGTAGTAGACGGTAGTGTTCGAGGAGTGAGATAGCCGGTGTAGTTCCGTGAGTGTGGAGTATCTATCGTGGAACGAGAAGTAGGCCAGGTCGAGAGTAAAAGAACCTCCTTGAGCCCAGAGTGTCCCGGTAGCTGATAGCAGTTTCGAAAAAGGTAGAACACAGCATCACGACAAAAGCAGGAACGAGAGCTATTCGAGCTAGTTTTTCAAAGGAGAACATCACTGGAAGCCAGGACGAGGTTTGATCGCAGCCAAGGATAGCAGGAAAGGGTTTTGTGTGAGGACATTTTCAGTTCACCAGGAAAAGGTCAGTCTCATTTGTTTGGACATGAATGTATGGGTTTTTCGTATTAAATTCCACATAAAAAATTGAATAACATAATCAATAATATCAGAAAAGCTTCATCAAACTTAAATAGAGTTGTTCCTAATAACTCCTAATAGTTAAATGTTAATAAAAACTTTCAATTGAAAACCAAAAGGAAATAAGTTTCCCATTTGTAAATGTTATGTTTAAGAATAATAAGAAATAGCAAATATCAAGCATTGATTGCCTTTTAAATAAAATAAAAAATATTTTGATTATAATTGTAACCCATATGTGTATTTTTTTTACTCTTTTCTTTTCTATCCCGATTAGGAACCATTAAGAAATATTTAGAAGCCACGGAAGTAAGTAATTAATTTATAATTCGCCCTGAGATTGAAAACATATTGATATGTGATCTGGTTAATTAATTGGATTAGTATTAATACATTGATTAAATTAAGTAACATATAAGACTATTATCTCATATCAATAATCAAGATCACATCAATATATAGACCCTATGGTAGGGGAACCCTAATGGGGATTTTTGCAGTTACTCGAGCGCGTCAGATTATCATATGGAGGGAAACCTGGTACCCTGCAGATGTACCTCTATCATATTATAATGGCTCTTAACACAGGGAAGTTCGTTAAGGGGGCACCGAAAAAAAATCTATCGTTAAAAATACTCGAAATTGTCACATTAAGATAAGGTAAGTTAAGTACATGCAAAAGAGTGTATATTTCAAAAATCTGATGATTTGAGCGGGGCATGACAAAATGGGTGGGTCAAAAATTTCACAACAAAAGAACGAATATTTCGTGAAATGAACGTCAGATCGAAAAAATTAAATAATATGTCTTTAATATTTTTCAAAAATCTATCGTATGGTACTAAACATGACCCCCCCACGGAGGGGGTGGGGGTAAATTTAAAATTTTAAATACAAACCCCGCGATATTTCGCAAAATGAACATCAGATCGAAAAACTGCAAACTACACTTTTAAATTTTTTTGAAAAATCTATCGAATGGTACCAAACACGACACCCCACGGAGGTGGGGTGGGGGGTTACTTTAAAATCTTAAATGGGACCCCCAAATTTTTAATACAGATTTAGATTATTTACGTAAAAATAAGCAACTTTTATTCGAGACAATTTTTCGAATTATGGATAGATGGCGCTATAATCGGAAAAAACGAATGTTGGAAATGGAAAATTAAATTAAAAAATGGAAATTCCCCACTAAAATGGAAAATTTTACTTAACTTTTTTTGGTTTTAGGACCTAATAATCACAACCCAATAAGTCCCCATAACGCTCGAGTGACTGCAAATTTAGCATACTTTGCTCTCATATCACTAAGAGAGTATAAACATAATATATTCGTTGTTACAACTATTACTTTTCAGAATACAAAATTATTAATTGTAGTAACTCCATCTTTAAATCAACATTCTCAATCTCAGTCCATCATAATCTATTTTTGTACCATTATCTATATCATATCAAGGCGTCAAGACTGAAATAAGCCACATCAATAAGAAACAAAAAAGATCAAAGAGATGATAAGATATCAATAATATCACCAAATAGAAAGCAGTTATCGATTGACCAACACGAAAGCTCATAATGACATGAGGGAATTAGATGATTGAATATAATATTTATAAGCTTGTATTTACAAGCACTATAGCCCCATAATCAATAACTATAGAACCACAAAAGACTAATGCGGACTTCTGTCCAGATATATGTAAGTGTAGCAAAGAAGCATTGAAGTAGAGGACAGCAATCACAAAGGTAGGAATGAAGATGTTTGAAGATCAATGAACTTAATTGTTAGAAACATTATAATGGAGGAATTTTCAAGTGAACTTTGCTTGAAATTTCAATAAATTACCAGAGAACGGCAGTTCTCGCCAGTGGCGCACAACCACACCCCCCTACACGCGACACTATATTGTTGTGATCTCTTTTCTATTACTTTTATATTAATTATTAGTTACTTGATCAATTATTTAATGAACGCAAATCATACATAAAAATTAAGAAAGAATCTCAGGGTGCCTTTTTATAATATAAAAAATGTCTAAATTATCTTATGTTATACTTATCTTCTCTCGTGGTTTCAGTATCTCTTAGTTGATCCTTATCGGGATAAAATAGGAAAAGGAAATAAATAGAAAAATCATAAATAAAAACATGCAATTACCTTTATTATCAAAAGCAATGTTCTGTAAATTTATCAATTTAATTATGTGGGCATAACTGTCCAAAAGAAATTTTTAGCATATAAATTAATCTAATTCAAACAAATATTTATCGCTTTGTTCTTGATACCATTAATAAAACAAGCTAAACAAACAAATTTGGTATTCGCAAATTACTTATACTTCCTATTAAATTTTTGAAATGTTGGTATCTTAAAATGCATATGCTTTTACGTAAAAAATTCAACTTCTGATTATAAAAAAAATATCGCATAGGTTATTGACTGACCTTTTTGATTCACATACAATGATGTCTCCTCTTGACCCAAACAGCTCCTCCTTGTTGATTATGTTAGGCTACCAATCAAAGCCCTCTCCGTTCTCAGCAAACAATCCAGCAAGATACCAGCAACTATTTCTCCAAAACACAAGCCAGGCTTCCTTTGACCAGGACTCGTTCAATAAACTCCAAATCTTTCTCCTCTCTTTCTCTCAACAATAATCTCCTGAGACCCAAGTATCTTTTTTACTTGGTGTCACAAATAATTTTTATAATGATAATTCTTATAACTTACTCTCTTGGACTGTACATAATCAAAGAGGTATTTCGTCTCGATTTGATTTGTCTCTCGTACCATTTTTCGGCTACTCCCACTATCAAAACAAAACACTAGAACTTGCTGCTGAACTACTCACGAAAACTTTTGACTGCCCCTTTCGGATGCCGGTAACACAATGAATTCCTCTTTCCAAAACTATCTCAACATTCAAACAAAACTTTCCCCATTCCAAATTTCCAAGCCAATCAGAAACATTTCTCTCTCCACCTCCCTCTGTTTCAATCGAAAAAACCCAGTCATTCTTTCAAACAATATTTCAACTCAAAACTAATGACTTTCGGGAAATTCTACAAAATTTACTCGGGGTTAAACAAAAAGCTTAAAATTCCAAACTTTCTTTACCTTAATTTTCTAAGAACTAATTACCTATGGCTTCTATATTTCCCGTAATAAACAATCGGTTTAAAATACTAATCCTAAATAACTTTTACTTCACTTTTATTTACAAAAATATTCTTCATGGAAAAATTCATTAAGGAGAAACCACTTTGCGTTGAAAGCTAACTTCTAATAAATATTTACAAATCAATATACAGGGTGTATCAAATTTATGTGCCCGCGTTATATTAAAAAAATTAAAATTTTTATTCTATCTTTGATTGATAAATTGAAACACAATAATATATACACGAAATTTTCGATTTTCTGAACCTGACTGAATTGAAAATTGGGCCAACTCTTATCTTAAAGCTCAGGAAAAGACTCACCCACTCATATGTCAACCATCCATTTTGGTCCAAAGGTGTGGATTTTACGGCCCTTCCTATTTAGGGTCTGTTTTTTGTTCTCGTCCCCAAAACTCCCAAAAAATTTGAAAATTTAAGTCCGACCATTGCGGCTTCTAATAGTACTGATCATTACCTTTCCAACGGATGTCTAATTTAAAAAATCGGTTACCATTAAAAAAATACTGAGCTCAGAAATATGACTCAATTTCTATTTAAAAAAGGGAAAATGTTTGTGGATATGTATGTATTATATGTATGTATGTATGTATGTATGTATGTATGTTTGTATGTGTGTGGAAAAGTTAAACCGATCTGAATTTTTTTTCTGTGTTTGAAAAGGGGGTCAGGGTCGATTCAGAACCGGTGTAGTTTGTGACTTTTGACCACTCATAAGCCAGCTATAGGACTTGGTAGGTACAAAACGGCATATTTTTTGGGTGTGTATATCTTCGGTTCAAGAAGAGACAGAAGAACCGCAAATACACCATATCAATAGTAATAGTGTTGAGTTGAGCTTTCAAATGGTGTCTAAGCCGTCAGGATCAGACATACTCACGCCTTAGTATAGCCGAAAAACTGAAAAAATTGAAAAATTGAAAAACTAAACTTTGAAAATTTTGGTTTTTCGACAATTACTCAAAATTTCAACCTACAAATTGCGCCAATAACTGAGCGTTTGTAGAAGGACTCTAGACGAATCTGACGGTGTATACCTCGTATCCGGGAAAATTCGAATTTTTAAGTTATAGGCTTCATAAGTATGATCAAATCTATTTCCTATGGGAAAAACGGTTGCTCAAGCTCAATAATTCCTGTAATAGCTTCAGTTATCATACTTGACCTAAGATGCATTAGATACTACTTGTCAATACGTTTCAAACTTATGTTTAGTGATCAAATTCGGTTAAGCCGTTTAGAAGTTATTAAGCTACAAAAGTATAATCCAATAATTAACGATTATTCCCGAAATGGTTTATGTAGTTGTAGTGGTTACGACACTAAATTTGATCTGGCAACGGGCAATCAGAGTTCATTAACCGGCCATCCCAATATTTTTTTTCAACCTATTTCGAACAGAAAAAAAATCTAGTGTACATTCGATGGACACTAGACCATTTGGGAGAAAATGCGACAAAGGCGACCATTTATAAAGCTTAACGTGTAATCGAGAAACATTGCATTCAACTCCATACATTTAATTTATAAATAACTTTGAAAAACTCCTGATACAAGATACAAGAATAACAAACCGCTAAACGCCGTAAAAATGAGTGGCGCATACAATATTCCAGCTAAAAAAGATCTGATATAAATATGACGTGACGCGAAAATGTATTTTCATTTTGATGCAAAACAAAATTCTAGTTTTATTTTAAAAGATTTTTCCATAATATTTGCTAAGTTTGACAAACTGTATCAAAGTTACTCTTTTGTGGCGCGTTTTACTTCAAATTTAGCAAATGTTATGGAAAAATCTTTTAAAATAAAACTAGAATTTTCTTTTGCATCAAAACGAAAATAAATTTTCTCGCCACGCAATATTCATATCAGATCTTTTGTAGCTGGAATATTGTATGCGCCACTCATTTTTACGGCGTATACCGGTTTTTTTACTCTTGTCTGATTTATACACCAGAAACGAAATAGTATATTAAGTATGGAGAACGGTAAGTGTTTTATACCGATCGAAGACAATTGTTTGGAGGAGGAGCGGAGCGACGACTCCAATTATTGACTAAAATCGGTTACCCTTAACGTTCGACATGCTTATAACGTTTTTTGCACGATTGATACCATTATAAATTATAAAATTAAACATTTTCGTCATATTGACTAGTTTCATTCATTTTGTCAAGATAGATACTTTGGTTGTTAGGTAGTAACTAGGGTGCATAACAACCATGGAGAATTGAGTTTTTATTTAGTTGTCAATAATTTTAAGTACAATTTTGATTATTATAAATTAAAATATGAGCGAAAGTGAATTTGAAGAAATTGAACTGGCTTGGGAAGAAGGATGTTCCGCAATTATTCCCGAAAAATCCAAAATCCGTTATCAAAATACCTACCAAAGTTTTAAAAAATGGTTCGAAGGCAAAAACTTAAGAATCGAAGAAAAGACTCTATTGGCATATTTCGTTCAAAGACATATGCAGTTGAAAGCTCCTGGAAGCCTCTGCGCAGAATATTCAATGATTAAATCCACCGTTTTTCTTTATGATGGCATTGATATTTCCAAGTTTTCAACTTTGATCGCGTATTTGAAGAGAAAAAATGTTGGCTATAGGCCTAAGAAAGCGAGCATTTTTACACGGTAGCAATTTGAAAAATTTCTGATGGAAGCACCGGATGAAGAATTTCTAGTTCACAAGGTAATATTAGCTAGTTTAGGTAAAAGAAATACTCTAATGAAGATTTTTTCATAATTTGTAGGTCGCAATGATATTGGGAATATCTGGTGCCTGTAGAAGAGAAGAATTATATAATATTACTCTGAATGACATCCAACAAATCGATGGTTTAATGATTGTAAAAGTACCCAATACAAAAACGAACATCCAGCGTACTTTTACAGTCGTTAATAAACCAGACGATAAAATTCCATATTTAGAAATTCTGCAAAAATAAATTAAAATTAAGAGATTTTTAACTCGACGGTAAGTGAATTACTTACCGTCGAGTTGGAGTACTTACCGTCGAGTTGGATTACTTACCGTCGAGTTGCTAGTAAATGTCACCTACTGACGTAAAATATGTCACGGTAAACAGTCAAAAATGATCAATCGTGCAAAAAATTCTTTTTTAGCACAATTTTTAAAAAACTTTCTTTAGCCCAATTCATAATTATCATTTCATGTAAGAAAATCTTATTAAAGTCGCTTTTCTCAATGTACACGAACCATACATTTCTAAAAGTAATCTCTAAATTCACGAAGCGTTCGTGTATGGTGTGAGGTGTGTTATTTCCTACTTATTAAGGCATTAAACTTTGAACTTTGGCTTGAAAAGTCCGTAATGTGGTGTGGCGAAAGAAAACCTTGAACTTCGAGAGTTTCATAAAGGGTTTGCGGCTGTTTTTAGTATTTTCCAAGAACCAGATCGATATCACAGTTTCTTGGTCTTTATGTACGGTTAGCTATGCGGTTTAACAAAATGTACCTCAAACATGTTTATAAACTTTTATCCGTGCCGGTTGTTCTTTTCTAAGTTCTTTGGAATTCATTGATTTTCTTACTTCTTTCATTTCTGTTTTTTTTTTCGTTTTTCCTCTCTTCTGTTTTCCTGTACTTGCCCATACGAAGACTTGTTTCAGGATCACATTATTTTCCATTCGCTATACATGGCCGTACTAAATGAGCTGCGTTTGTTGTGTATCTTCCAATATTATACCTTAAGTTATTATCCGTTCTCTGATTTCTTCATTTCTGATCTTCTCCTTTCTTGAAATTCTTAGCTTTCGTCTTATTACCTCCATTCCCATGGTTTCTACCTTTCTTCGGTTTCTCTGTTGATCTACCACATCTAATACCCTAAATATTCAAAAGTTTTCTTAGTTTATAATTTTGATTAAGTGATCTTCACCTTCCCTGTTTATTCTGTTTAATACTTCTATGTTTGAAATTACCAATTCTATGGGATCAATAATAATTTGATTATACAAAAATAATACTCAATTTCAAAGGCTTCTACTTCTAGGGAGAAATACCCCAGGCTGTGGGTGAAAAAACGTGATATAATTCAGGAATTTTTGAAACCTATCAGGTGTTGTAGAGGACCATGCCAGGAATAACTTATATTAAAATGTAACCAAAAATGTTGTGCGGTTTTTTATTTATGACGATTTTCATTTGTTAAATTTGCAATTTTTAAAGATTTTTAATTTTGCAGCTTAGGATATTCATTTTAGAGAAAAACTTTTAAATAGAAAATTATAGTAAATTAAAAAACCTACAATTTGAGCTATGCCATGTTTAATTTCATTAATACGTTATTGAAAAACAGTCTGAGAAAGGTCCAAAATGGCCGTTTTTTGCAATTGCCTTATTTATTGTAAAAATAATTTTTATGTATTTTTTAAGGCTTTAAAATGAATATTTTTCAATACTAAACATAAAAGAAATTGTAGTGCCCGATTTGTGAACTTGTTGCTTAGATATTATAATTTGTTTATCCCAAGAGGTCAAATGTCCAAGGCTATAACTTTTTGAAAAAAAAAATCGTACAGAGTTAATCCAAGATCCACTCTCCTTCTAAAGACTTATATTTTTATATTCTGATGTAAATAAATGCGTATAACATTTTTCAACCTCTTATTTCGGGTTTGAAAATAAAGGGGCAAATTTCGTTATAAACATTTAGAACTGAAGCCGCCCCTGTACATCCTATGAGTTTCTAACTTGCATGTTATTGTTGCTGAAGACAAAATAAACATTAAAAACCAAATAATAATTTTCTACGACCAACTGAAGCCGAGATAATTGTTTTTGTTTCTTAAATCGTAGTGACTTTATTTATAACAATTAAGAAATTATTTCACAGTCATTGACTAAAGAAAGACTTATATTATCTTAAAATACAAATTATTTTAACCGAAAATTACATTTAATCATTAAAAATTATTTTTAAATTGTAGTGGAGATTTATTTTTCGTTACGAATGTGATTTATTGTGTCGGTTGCCCTTAGCAACGGCTAGCAATTTATAATACATTGAATCACGGTTTTTTGCTTTAAATTTTAAAGCACCGCTTGGATTTACATGAAATTTGGAAAACACATAGATAACATGTTAAAGAATAAAAATGATATTGGGCCTTTGTGTGCTTTTGTCCTGGGGGTGAGTTTCACCCCTTATAAGGGGTGAAAAAATATATGTTCAAAATGTGTTCGGAAATAGATAAAACGTCTAATTGTAAGTACCTTTTGTTCTATAGCATTTTTTCACCAAGTTAATACCTTTCGAGTTATTTTCGAGTAAATACCTTCATTTTTCAACAACAAAAAAACACGTTTTTATGCGGTTTTTGACAAATAACTCAAAAAGTAAGTACTTTATTAAAAAAAAAAGAGTTTTAACAAAAATATAGCAAATTAAAATTGAAAAAAATTATGTATGCATGAAATCTCTAGACCCACTAGAAACAAAGTTCTAGCTAAGGAAAAATTAGTTCATATCCGTCAAAATTCAAAGTGAATTATTTCAACGTGAAATAACCAAAAAATCATGCACTTTTTGGAGAAAAATCATTACAACTTTTTTAAAGTGTTTAAAGAAATATGTATATCTGTTTTTAAAAAAAGTTTATAGTAAAGTAAAAAAGTAAGCAAGTTACGCTGAAAATAAAGTTGATCTCTTTTTAAAGTCCCCCTAATTAGCGTCAAATATGAAATTAATCAATTTTACTTCACTGTTGTTTTACTCGTGTATGTGTCGTTTATGTCTGTAAGTTTCATCGGTTCAAAGCGCTTATTTTTGAAGCGGCTGTAGTTAAAAGGACTTGAACTAGTCAATAATCACGAGTGTATGCAAATTTAGAACAGCCACATCTTAACAAATTTTTGCCTTCCAAACAAAAATCAAAAAATCCAAAATACTTGTGGCAGATTGACAGTTAGCCTACGACCACATATGTGTTGACCGGCTGGGGAAAGAAGAGGAGACGGATTGACGGACGTCTGTCAGAAGATTTTAGAAACTTAGAATACAACTGTCATAATTTTTCTTACTTATTTTATTAGGTAGTTTGTTGTAAATAAACCAATAAAATAGTTTAAAGTGTGCCCCGACTACTTTGCATCCCGCAAACCGGCCACATTGGTGACCCCGAGAAAAAGACTGTAAGTAAAAGGATTTAAAGACGACATTATGACAGATAACGACCAAACAATGCCAAACGATAATGCTACACCATACGAAGGCAATGATCACCCAATAATTGCACGGGTAGGCATAAAAGCTCCAGAGTTTTGGCGCAATGAACCAGAACTATGGTTTCTTCGGCTGGAGGCGCAGTTCCGACAAGCCAAAATAACATCTGACAACTGCAAATTCGATCATACTGTTTCTAGTTTAAACAGTGACATACTAATAGAAGTGGCGGATATTGTAAAGAATCCAACTGCTGGCAATGCCTATACACAACTGAAAGCTCGCCTTCTCGAAAGGTATGGCATTAGCTCAGATGACAGGATCCACAGATTAATGGAGCTCACTCTGGGTGACTTAAAACCCACTCAACTACTCCACAGAATGCAAGCTCTGGCCACGGATAGCATTAGTACACAAGTTCTAAAAAATTTTTGGTTGGACCGCCTACCACCTTCGGTTCGAAGTGTTATATCTGTTCTTGATGGAGATCTAGAAGAGCTTGCTAAGAAAGCCGATAAGTACCTCCGATGTTCCAATTTTCCAGTCATGGCTGTTACCGAAAGCCCTATCTTAGACAAAGCAGTGGCTGCATTGAATGACCAAGTGAGCGCTTTATCCAACAGATTAGCTGTAGCTGAAGAACGGCAACAGATTCAAATGGTCAAGAGTGCCAAGTCATCATCTGACGAGCAGTGTTACTACCATCGAAGATTTGGTGCACAAGCAAAGAAATGTAGACCACCCTGCAGTTTTACAAAAAACGACGAAAGGGCGCAGTAATGGCGGCAACTGCAGCCCCTCACATACCACGCCGCCTCTTCATTACCGATAGTGTTCTCCAACTTCAGTTCCTTATTGATACAGGGGCAGACCTGAGTGTGCTTCCACGTAAAATCTGCACTGCGACTCGGCCCAGCACTGTATGCCTATATTCTGCCACCGGATCGTGCATCCAAACGTATGGGCAGAGACAACTTTCATTAAACCTTGGTCTAGACCAACCTGTAACATGGACTTTTGTAGTCGCAGATGTCACCACACCCATACTAGGAGCCGATTTTCTTACACATTATGGCATTAGTGTTGACATGAGAAACAAAAGACTAGTAAGCTCAAATATGTCAAGCAGTATTACCTGTGTGTCTCGTCGTGTTAAAGTACCAGAAGTAGGCCTATCCACTGCCCATCCTTACGATCGTCCGGCAGCCACTATACCAGAGGATACTGAAAGGGTCCAGCACTATATTGAGACTCGAGGTACACCAGTATTTTCTAAACCACGAAGACTTCCACCAGATCGTTTTCAAGCTGCACGAGCAGAATTCAATGAGCTGATGCAGGCAGGCATTATCCGACCATCAAAGTCATCTTGGGCTAGTCCGCTTCACTTGGTTAAGAAGTCCAATGGACGATGGCGAGCCTGTGGAGATTTTCGCCGTCTAAATGCCATGACCAAACCAGATCGCTACCCAATACCGCACATCCAGGATTTTGCTAACCAGCTACATGGAAAGAGAATTTTCTCTTGTATTGATTTGGTACGTGCTTTTTACCAAATTCCAGTCCACCCGAAGGATGTACAAAAGACGGCTGTAATAACCCCCTTTGGACTTTACGAGTTTCTCCGAATGCCATTCGGTTTGCGAAATGCTGCCCAGACGTTCCAGAGGTACCTCGATCACCTTTTTCGAGAATGCCCATATGTGTATGTATACATCGACGATATTTTGGTTGCCTCGGAGACTGATACCGAGCATGAGAAACACCTGGCATCAGTACTTCGGATTCTGGAAGCAAATGGACTTCAAATCAATAAGGATAAATCAAAATTCCGTGAAAGTGAAGTAAACTTCCTGGGTGCCACGGTCTCCCCAACTGGCGTTCGTCCATTGCCGGCTAAAGTAGGCGCAATTCGCAACTTTCCACAACCTACGACCTATCGACAGCTACGAAGGTTTATGGGTATGCTCAATTTCTACAGACGTTGGTTACCAAATGCTGCGAATGAACTAATGCCATTAACCGACTTACTGTCTCAGCAAAAGAAAAAGAAGCAAGAACTGACATTAACACCAGCAGCTGCAGCAGCTTTCTCCAAAGTCAAAGAACTCTTGGCCGCGTCGACTGAATTGGTTTTCCCAGCACCGAATGCCCAATTGAACATGTCAGTTGATGCCTCAGATGTTGCCATCGGCGGTGTTTTGCAACAGCTTATAGGTGAACATCTACAACCCATCGCTTTCTTCTCTAGAAAGCTTTCTAAGACGGAGCGAAACTATAGCACTTATGACCGAGAGCTGCTGGCCATATTCAGTGGCATACATCACTTCCGCCATTTTCTTGAGGGCATGCCGTTTACCATTTATACTGACCACAAGCCTTTAACGTTTGCCTTCCAACAGCGACATGAGCGGCAGTCCCCACGACAGATACGCCAACTAGAATTTATTGGACAATTCTCGACCGACATTCGACATATTCAGGGTGCAGCCAATATCGTTGCCGATTGTCTCTCACGACCCGAAGTAGACGCTGTCACAACACCCATTACGATTGACTATAACCGGCTATCCGAAGCTCAGACTACAGATGAGACTCTCCAACAAACTCTGAACGATCCTGCTAGCTCCTTACAACTTCAGCGAATAGTTCTACCAGATAGCCAACGACCTATTTATTGTTCAGTCCAAGATGGTCGTATACGAGTTTATGTGCCAGCTGTGTTCCAGAGAGACGTTTTCCTGAAGTTCCACACGCAGTCCCACCCAGGACATGCTGCTACATTACGAATGATTGCCGAACGCTTTGTGTGGCATAACATGAATCGCCAAGTCAAGCAGTGGTCACGAGAGTGCATCCAATGTCAACGTGCCAAAATTGGACGTCACACTGTTACACCTGTGACACCTATAGGAATGCCAGACGATCGATTCGCACACATACATGTCGACATTGTGGGCCCACTTCCAACAAATCAGAACTTTCGATACCTGCTCACAATCATCGATCGTTTCACAAGATGGCCCGAGGCCATACCTATCTCGGAAATTACAGCCGAAGTTGTTGCGCAGAAGCTCCTTGAGGGATGGATATCTCGGTTTGGTGTGCCAGCAACCATAACAACGGATCGAGGTAGGCAATTTGAGAGCCACTTATTTCGCCAGCTCAATAGATTGCTAGGTGTACAACATATTAAAACCACTGCCTACCACCCACAGTCAAATGGATGTATTGAACGTTTCCACCGAACCCTTAAGGCTGCTCTCATCGCCGCGGACACAGTATCGTGGGTTGACGCCCTCCCTCTGGTCATGCTAAGCCTTCGAAACACTTTCAAACAGGACATTGCGTGTACAGCCTCCGAGTTAGTGTATGGTAAACCAATATGTCTCCCTGGACAGCTGCTTGTCCCTAGTGCTGCTACACCCGACGAGCATAGTTTTGTCCAACGACTACGTCAGACCATGGGAGCATTGCGGCCTATACCGACGAGCAACCACTCAGTCCGCACTGCCTTTGTCCATCCGGATCTGCAGACTACGAGTCATGTGTTTGTGCGGACTGATAAAGTAAAGCCTCCGCTTACACCTCACTATACCGGCCCGTTCAGAGTGTTGGAACGAAGTGACAAGTTTCTAACTGTAGATGTCAAAAATGTTCCTCAGAGAATTTCCATGGACCGACTCAAGCCAGCATATATTCCAGCGGCCCAACAGGTGCAGGAAGAACATGTATATGCCAACCGTCTGATGAGTAACACGGTCAACATTGCCGTTCGAAACCAGTAGGTTCTTCACTGGAGGGGAGCCCTGTGGCAGATTGACAGTTAGCCTACGACCACATATGTGTTGACCGGCTGGGGAAAGAAGAGGAGACGGATTGACGGACGTCTGTCAGAAGATTTTAGAAACTTAGAATACAACTGTCATAATTTTTCTTACTTATTTTATTAGGTAGTTTGTTGTAAATAAACCAATAAAATAGTTTAAAGTGTGCCCCGACTACTTTGCATCCCGCAAACCGGCCACATACTCATAACAGCAAAAACTACATTTTTTTACTCTTTGTGATTTTTGGTAACACTAATAAATTTTAAGTTATTTTAAAAACACATTGTTTTCAAAATTAAAAATTAAAACAGGTTTAGTTTAAAACCAATTTTTTTTAAATAAGTCCTTTGAACCGATGATACTCACAGATCATATAAACAATACATGAGCAAAGTAACTTGTGAAGCGGTAACGATTAATTTTATTTAAAATGCTAATTAGGGGGTGATTTTCCCGAGTTTCCTGACCAAAAAAAAAAGAGATCAACTTTATTTTCAGCGTAACTTGCTTACTTTTGATGCTATAAACTTTGTTTAAGAACAGATATACATATTTTTTACTTTCTTTTTTTATACTTTGTTGTAATGATTTTTCTCTAAAAAGCATGATTTCTTGGTTATTTTACGTTTAAATAATTCACTTTGAAATTTGACGGATATGAACCTATTTTTCATTAGCTAGAACTTTGTTTCTACTGGGTCTAGAGATTTCATGCATACATCATTTTTTTCAATTTTTAATTTGCTATATTTTTGTTAAAATTCTTTTTTTCAATAAAATACTTACTTTTTGACTTATTTGTCAAAAACTGCCTAAAAACGTGTTCTTTTTTTGTTGAAAAATGAAGGTAATTTATTCGAAAATAATTCGAAAGGTATTAACTTGGTGAAAAAATGCTATAGAACAAAAGGTGCTTAGAATTAGACGTTTTATCCATTTCCGAACTTATTTTGAACATATATTTTTTCACCCATTATAAGGGATTAAACTCACCCCCAAGACAAAAGCACACAGAGGCCCAATATCATTTTTATTCTTTAGCATATTATCTATGTGTTTGCCAAATTTCATGTCAATTCAAGCGGTGCTTTAAAATTGAAAGGAAAAACCGTTATTCAATGTATTATAAGTTGCTAGCCGTTGCTAAGGGCAACCGACACAATAAATCACATTCGTAACAAAAAATAAATCTCCACTACATTTTAAAAATCATTTTTAATGATTAAATGTAATTTTCGATTAAAATAATTTTTATTTTAAGATAATATAAGTCTTTCTTTAGTCAATGACCGTGAAATAATTTCTTAATTGTAATAAATAAAGTCATTACGATTGAAGAAACAAAAAATAATTATCTCGGCTTCAGTTTGTGGTAGGAAATTTTTATTTCTTTTTGAATCTTTATTTTGCCTTCAGCAACAATAACCTGCAAGTTAGAAACTCATAGGATGTACAGGGGCGGCTCCAGTTCTAATTGTTTATAACGAAATTTGCCCCCTTATTTTCAAACCCGAAATAAGAGGTTGAAAAATGTTATACGCATTTACTTACATCAGAATATGAAAACATAAGTCTTTAGAAGGAGAGCAGATCTTAGATTAACTATGTACGATTTTTTTTTTAAAAGTTATAGCCTTGGACATTTGACCTCTTGGGATAAACAAATTATCATATCTAAGCAACAAGTTCACGAATCAGGCACTACAATTTTTTTTAGATTTAGTATTGAAAGATCTTCATTTTAAAGCCTTAAAAAAATACATAAAAGTTATTTTTACAATAAATAAGGCAACTGCAAAAAACGGCAATTTTGGACTTTCTTAGCTGTTTTTCAATAACGTATTAACGAAATTAAACATACCATAGCTCAAATTGTAGGTTTTTTAATTTGCTACAATTTTTTAATAAAAAGTTTTTTTCTAAAATGAATATACTAAGCTGCAAAATTAAAAATCTTTAAAAATTGCAAATTTAACAAATGAAAATCGTCATAAATAAAAAACCGCACAACATTTTTGGTTACATTTTAGTATAAGTTATTCCTGGCATCGTCCTTTACAACACCTGATAGGTGTCAAAAATTCCTGAATTATATCCTGAAATCTACCTATTTTTCACCCACAACTTGGACTAAAAGGAGATCTAGCTCCTACGTATGCTAGTGTTTTGTGTACATATGCTTCTTTATTATCTTCCATGCACAATATTATTTTCATTTTCCTACTATTTTATAATACATGGTCAATGGTCGTTTGAATACAAAAGAAGGAATACGAGGTTGGTTAGTTTGCGCTCGATACCCACAAAAATTGGGTCTAGAACGTTTCATCGCCGCCAGTTCATCGCCGCCGTTTCGATGCCGCCAGTTCATCGCCGGCCGATTCATCGCCGGCACATTCATCGCCAACCGATTCATCGCCAGTCAGTTAATCGCTATCTGATATATTTCCGAATTTTCGACAGTTACATTTATTATTTATTTTTAGTATTAATTAGGAATTCTAGGAAATGACCATTCCCGTTGCCATACTTAATCTTTTAATATACTTTTATAATATAAAATATATTATAATGATTATTTCATTCATAGGAGATTCTGACCAATATAAAGCTACAGAAATCTGAATGAAATCGATAATTTTTGATAATCTCCCGTCGTTAAGTATATTACGTCAGATGCCCTTCGTTGCTACGAAAAAATACATTCAGTGACATTAATGACAATTAATGTTTTAAATATTATAAAAGTGATGACTTTCAATCGTCAAATATTTATAAAAACTGTGTGTTTAATGGTACTTACATAAATAAATTACAATAAAATTTTGGATTTGAACAGTTTTATTCATGAAATAATCGCAACAAATTGCACTCGACCTCTGAAATTAATATAGAATTTTTGCTCTCGTTACACTTTGACATAATTTCACTCGCCTTCGGCTCGTGAAATTAAAACTGTCAAAGTGTCACTCGGGAAAAATTCAATAATTTCAGAGCTCTTGTGCAATTACTACTGATTATTTCATTCATAGGAGATTCTGACCAGTAGAAAGCTACAGAAATCTGAATTAAATCGATAATTTTTGATAATCCACCGTCGTTAAATATATTACGTCAGATGCCCTTCGTTGCTACGAAAAGATACATTTAGTGACATTAATGACAATTAATGTTTTAAAAATTATAAAAGTGATGACTTTCAATCGTCAAATATTTATAAAAACTGTGTGTTTAATGGTAATTACATAAATAAATTACAATAAAATTTTGGTTTTGAACAGTTTTATTCATGAAATAATCGCAACAAATTGCACTCGACCTCTGAAATTAATATAGAATTTCAGAGCTCCTGTGCAATTACTACTGATAATCTTTTAAATTTCACGGTCAACATTTCCAACCAAGAGAAACTGTTTCTTAAATTCGAAAAGAACTCAAAATTTCTGTACAAAAATTTAGGGGAAGTAGAAGAGTAAATAATAATATTTTTTATCTTTTTAATTGTCAAAAGTTTTGAACTGAATTTAACGTCGTGTCGTGTCATCTCCCATAACACAAAATCAACTGACTAACTGGCGATGAAACGGACAGCGATGAAACGGACGGCGATGAAATGGACTGGCGATGAACCGGCGGCGACGAAACGTCCCATTCCGCAAAAATTAGGTTACTACGATCTTTTATCTTTCCTATACTGTTCTACGGAGTTGAGTCTCAAACTCTCACAGATGCCACCTGCAAGAAAATTGAGGCTTTTGAAATGTAGCTTTATTGTCGAATCCTGAAGATATCTTATACCGACCACACTAATCAGGGTGTTTTTCTGAGAATGCAAAGAGAAAACGAGCTGTCAATCACAATAAAAACAGCCAAAATCGAATACCTCGGTCACATCATGAGGAACAGTGAAAGATATGGACTGCTGCAACTAATATTGCAAGGAAAAGTAGAAGGAAAGCGAGGACCAGGAAGGCAAAGGATTTTCTGGCTAAAAAATCTACGTAGGTACGTGGTTCAACACAACCACAAATCTTTTTAGAGCTGCAGTGTGAAAACTACAGATTGCTATGATGGTCGCCAACATCCGAAACGGATAGGCACTACAATAAGAAGAAGTTTGGGCTCAGAAACGAACTAGGAACCAGAGATGCGTTCTTTGCTTTTAATGTGATAGCTCAAAGATAGATGGATTTGAATGTCGATGTGCATAGTTGTTACGTTGATTCTGAAAAAGCATTTCACAAAGTAATACATAAAAAATTAGTCCAAATATTCCAAAGGCTGAAATAAACAGCATAGAAAAAATGGACTTAAATAATATCAAACCTTTAATGGAATCAAACAGTATAAATTGTAATACATAGATCAGTTCAGAAAATGAAATCAGAAAAGGAGTTACATGTGTTCTGTCTCCACACTAAGACTAAACAAAGCAAGCAATTTCTGTGGAAAATATGGACTAAAAATAAATATAAAAAGACTAAATAAATATCTGATAAAGAAAACAAATATACAAATAAACATACATTTGGAAGAATAGAAATAAAAACTAGGATAGAAATAGCAAGAAATGCGATTGTAAAAGTAAGAACAATTCTCTGCAATATTAGACCAGGGCGCATCTGTAAAAATATTAGTACATTTAGACGTTGAGAGGTGACTCAAATTTTTTTGCAGAAATTGCTTGAAAATAAGTCAAATAATAATATTTGAGTTATCCTCCCTCTCAAAAAGGTCCGGAACATTGTTTAAATAATCAAAATGTCAAAAAATTCGATTTTTTTCTTGGTTTTTTAATTATAACTTTAAAAGTATTCATTTCCGAGAAAAGTTGTACTAACATAAAAGTTGCGTAATTAAATTTCCTACAATATAGAATTGGTTAAAAATTTAAAAAATAGTCACCCTTGTTGCAAAATAGCAATTATTGTGAAAAAAACATACAAAAACAAGTATTCGTATTTTACGTTTTTCAACCATTTATGCTACACTTAGGATCTTCATATTTCACCCTGAAAAACTTTATGATACAATAAAACAATACTGTAAATTTCATTAAGATCGGTTCAATAGATTTTGCAAAATAAATTTTGCAATCCAGCTTTCGTAAAAAAAATTTATTTTTTCAAAATGTTACAGGACTGAAAATAAAGCAGATAGCAAGTTGAAAATTTTTTTGCATATAGAAGTGTACTGTACCTTTCATTCGCAATTTTACAAAATTAAAATCGATTAACACCACGGCGTCAGGAATTTTTTTAAATAAACATTAATTATTGGTGCTACGCGCAGGACAGCGGATAGTTTGCTCTGATTGGGTATTCCAATGACCTTTGATAATTATTGATACAATTTAATTTTTATTACATTTCGATATAAATAAATAAATTTGTTTATTGCAAAATAAAAACACATACTCTATCCTTTGATATAACAATTTTATTAGCAAAAACTTTCTTTGTTCATATATTTTAACTTAAATAATAAAAGTTTATTATTTTTAAACATATGCAATTGTTTAAACAATATTTCACAAATAATAATAAAATTAGTTTGATTTTTGTGGAATTAAAATATTAAAATACAACAAAATATAGAGTAAGAAAATAATATATTAGATAAAGATTGGAAGACATTTTGGTGGAAATCAACTTGTGTGAATCGAACACCGCTGTCCTGCGCGTAGCACCAAAAATTATTGTTTATTTCAAAAATTTTCTGACGCCGTGGTAATTAATCGATTTTAATTTTGAAAATTGCAAATGAAAGGTACAGTACACTTCTATAAGCAAAAAAAAATTTTAACTTGCTATCTGCTTTATTTTCAGTCCTGTAACATTTTGAAAAAATTATTTTTTTTTGCGAAAGCTGGATTGCAAAAGTTATTTTGCAAAATCTGTTAAACCGATCTTAAAGAAATTTACAGTATTGTTTTACTGTATTATTAAGTTTTTCTGGGTGAAATATGAAGGTCCTAAGTGTATCATAAATGGTTGAAAAACGTAAAATGCGAA
The DNA here is from genome assembly GCF_917563875.1 of Diabrotica virgifera virgifera. Classification (NCBI taxonomy): domain Eukaryota; kingdom Metazoa; phylum Arthropoda; class Insecta; order Coleoptera; family Chrysomelidae; genus Diabrotica; species Diabrotica virgifera. The sequence continues at coordinate 44,533,706 of NC_065444.1, forward strand.
TACTTGTTTTTGTATGGTTTTTTCGCAATTATTGCTATTTTGCAACTAGGGTGACTATTTTTTAAATTTTTAACCAATTTTCTATTGTAGGAAATTTAAATACGCAACTTTTATGTCAGTACAACTTTTCTCGGAAATGAATACTTTTAAAGTTATAATCAAAAAACGAAGAAAAAAATCGAATTTTTCCTTCAATTTTTGACATTTTGATTATTTAAACAATGTTCCGGACCTTTTTGAGAGGGAGGATAACTCAAATATTATTATTTGATTTATTTTCAAGCAATTTTTGCAAAAAAATTTGAATCACCTCTCAACGTCCATCTCAAAACAGATCCGCCCTGGACTATATAGACCGTAGATTAGAACTGGGAGTGAGAGTTTTGAGATATTGCGTGTTTTCGATAATACAACATGGACTTGAATGCTGTATACTGAAGCAAGAACACATAAATAAAGTAGTCATTTTAAACGTGCTGTAATATAATAATGCTTAAAATGGCATGGACACATAGAAAACCAACACAAATGGACAAAGAATACGAAATATTGAACGCAAAAAAATATTAGAAAATTTTAATATCTGGAACACCTAATGAGGGAACAGCGGTATGAAATGATAAGATTGAAAATACAGGGGAAAATGGGGAGGAAGGAGTATAGGAAAAAGGAGAGTATCAAAAAAGTTAAGGGACTAGTTTAAATGGAGTTCAATAGAACAGCGGTAGATAAAGTAAAGATAGTAATGATAACAATTTCATGATTTTTCTCTTTTATTACTTGATATTATTTAATATGAATTTTCGTTCTTTTTTATCTCAGTTTTTTTTCTGCGTGTTTTACAGTTTCTTGACAGTGTTGTATTAAGCGCAACAAGTTGATTTGTATTTGTTTTGATATTCCTGTTTTCTGTAGTAGGTATTGCTATATTTAGCTACTATGATATCAATATACCTAATTTAATGGGGCATTGTCTTATTTCCTCTTCATAAAATATTTTCCAAGCGATATTTTTCCATTAACTGCAATTTATTTAAATTTTTGTAAAATTCTATTTTTAAAACGATTTTATTTCTCAGAAATTCAGACGGTAAAACAGCAAAGCCAATTTATAATTTAATTGTTTATATTGATATTTACCTTTTGGAGATGTTTGTTTCTTGGATATTTGTCTTCTAAAAAAGTTTTCTTGCCCTTTTTTTGTTTGTTGTTTATCTTTTGTATCTGCTCCTCATTAAAAAGAGCTACACCGTATCGAAGTAACTCGTTGATGGATGGCTCTGCAACCGTTAACAGAACGTCGATTAATCGACACAATTAATTAGTGTGGGGGCTTTGCTCTGCATTATTATTAGCGCCGATTAAAAGCTTATATTTCTTGCTATTTGGAATATGGTCTTAATCGCTTTAGTGGTTAATGCGGTTTTATTTGTATACTGCTAGCATATAGGTATTGAGAGATTAATAGTGTGTTATTGTGGTTTTATTATGCCCTCGATAAAATGAGATAAATGCATTTTCAGAAAATATCATGAGTACGCATAATATACACTCACGTGCAACAAAATCGATCCGCTTAAAAATTTGGTCAATTTGATGTCACGAATTTCCTAAACCCGTTGTCCGATTTAAGTGATTTTTTTACCATCTTATAGCTTTATTCATTAACAATATCGCTGTAATAATATTGTTGCTAGACAGGTAAACTGTCGTTGTATACTGGGTGTACGAATCAAACTGTGTTTTTTCTCAAAGCTCGCATCACCCTGTGGACTATTTTAGCATTTATAAAATACTGAAATTAAAACCCAACCACAGCCTGAGGTCTTTTTAACATTCTGTTTTCAGATTCATTCGCTTATGTTGGATAATAAAAAAATTTGGTACTTTAACAACTGGCCATGTTCGTCATCAGTAGAGGGTGTTTCTAAATAAGTGCGATAAATTTTAAGGGGTAATTTTACATGAGAAAATAAGGAGAGTTTGCTTTATAATCATATGTGATCAAACGCTTCGTTTCCGAGATACGGGATGTTCAATTTGTTTTTACAAACTGACGATTTATTTATTGCTTTAAAACCAGTTGATATATCGTCGTACTAGAACAATACTAAGACAACTTAAAAAAAGAATGTGTGTGTACTTTGTACGCACGTAAGAAGTTATACTTCTATTATATGATTATATGATTATAAACGAAATTAATATACTTTTTATTTATATTTTATTTAAATATTAAATTAATTTATACTTACTACTTCTCAAACATTTTTATTAAATCAGTGTCAAAAATTAAAATAATAAAAAAATAAAACACACACAAACACATTAAAAATGCCACAAATGATTTCTGAACATTAATTGTCGGAAAATTTTTTAACTAAATACGTATTTTCTGAAAATAAAGTTATATAATAAATATACTTACAATCATAAAATGTATAAAAAAAAATAAAAAAATAAAAGTTTCTATTGGGATTCGAACCAACTTACCACGCGGCTGGTATTTGCGTTGTATTGGGATTCACTCGCATTAAAACTTCGCCACAGAGACAGCTTGTCATTATGTGCGAAGATCGTCTAACTAAACAGATTAACCTTTTGACATTTTTAACTTATGTAAATCAAATTATTTTGATTTTGAATTGAAATGATTTAGAATTGAAAAAATACAACAAAACATAGAGTAAGAAAACAATATATTAGGTGAATATTGATAGACATTTTGATGGTAATCAAATTATGTAAATAAAAGTATTACATACTACTTATGTATTTTGGTAGGTTCAAGGTAGTTATCGGAGCCCGTATAACGACTAATAAATTTCGCAATCACTTGCGTCGTGCAAAGTGGCCATGTTCAAATATAATAACAAAATTTGATCAACTATTTATAAAACACTTACCAGTGAAAGATTCTTTAGCTTTGAATAAGCGAGATCTGCGGCAGGCATACTAGTCACAGTTTGATGAGCTTTCACATTGGCATGCAACAATTATCTCTTCTATGTAAATAAGTCCAAAAATATAATATGAAAACTATTTAAAAAGGCAGTATAACCAATAACTAACTTTTTGTTTGTTGTTTTTCTTCCTACAAATTTTAAAACGCAACAAGCATACATTATAACCAAACCACAGTCCCACAGCTGCCATATTGGATAATTTTTGTCATGTCATTTGAACATCCAATCACAACAAAGTTATAATGCGCATGCGCCCGGTCGCTAGGTTTTACCATATAAAATTTCACCGTCATTACGCCCGTAAAGAAGTATAACTTCAAAAATAAAGTTTCGAGTAAATTGAGTTTTAAATTTCCTCCATAGAAAGTACGAAATAAAAATATTTTATATCAGTTTATTGCATTGTTTCTTAAATGTTATCGTGCCCTATTTGTTCTTGAGTGTGTCTTGAATAAATAATGAGAATAAACTGAGATTTTGTAACATGTCCTCCTGTTACACTTTAAAATTTCTTGATATATACAATTTATCTTTGCTAAGTGTTGAAGTTGTCCTAGTATTGTATTTATTTTTTGTAATATTCTTTAAAAATATCTTTATTTTTCTTCAGCTTATCCTAGTATTTCACCAATTCTATTTTGCAACAATTAATTTTGTTACTATTATTAGCGTTTAAAAATATCCCACTGTTACACTATTTTTTAAAGCACTTGACCACTTTGTCTTGTTTCATTGATTTTTCAAGTTACCTTTACACAATTATTCGCAAAAAAATGCAGCAGGTATTGTAATTTTTTATTTTTTACTGAAACTTCAAGAAATAGCAAACATAATATTATTGCATAAATTTATAAAATGAAATCAAATATTACCAAATGGTTAAATAATTTATATTAAAATTCCACTCAATAAACAATAATAAATTGAAAAAAACTTCCGCGAACATTTTTTAATCGCTAACTTCTTAATCTTGTTGCTGACCTTTCTTGTACGATTTTAGATTTTTAGAAAAATCGTGATGTTCAGCAGGGATATGTCGGATTAAACTTAAAAGATCTTCTGTTTTCTTAAAGGGAATTTTAGGGTGTTCCATATAAGCTGGAGCAATATTGCCAACTTCATTCATTCGAACGATAATTTGTTTAAATGAATCGGTACCAAAGGTTTCCTTGTCGAAAATAATATTTGGGCTTTCTTTGGTCACTCGCAGTACCTTAATATTGCTACAGAGTATTTTCTCTCCGATCTAATTTTTAGAAAATCTTGCAAAATTCATGCTAAACTTTTCTAAATCTAAAATATCAGAAAATTGAAGATTATTAACCATGTAAGGCTTTCCTGTTTTTTTTTTGGCTAATTTTATGGTCATTGCCATTTCCTGTGGAGTTGAAATAGGGCCACTTAGTAAATAGTGCTTGCAGACTTCTAGCATCCGCACTCTATTGCAGTCGGAGAGCAACTTGAACTGACCAGTGAAAGTGAACAACTTTACTGTACCTGACCGACTCATCCACGAATTCGTAGGTGAGCGTGGGGATATACTCGGACATTTACTCAAATAATCCTTATTTTTGAAGCTTAGTTTGGGAAATAGAGACAACTTAAAAAAAACAGGTTAATTAAAAATTTTCTTTGCCACACTCGGTGAAATAGTCGGACAAGTTTGCTAGTAAAATACTAAGACAACTTAAAAACACAGATATGTTAAAAAAATCATAATGCAGATGTGGGGCTAGACTAAGACATGTGGGAATGTCCGAGTATTTCACCACAACTATTATTAGAAAAGGCAAATATTAATCGGATAATAAAAAGGTATTTTAAGATATCTTTCTTTTAACCCAGGTATTTCCAACAAATCAACTAGTGCAATATTAGGATATTGCTCATAAACACCACAAAGCAGCCAATTGAACAAATCTTAGTATCTCTCCAGATACCTTATGAAATTTTACATCAGATAGAGCAGATAACTTAAAAGTCAAATATTTGAAGATATCCTAGTATTGTTTTAGTGTGACGATATGCAAATCAAATTTGGTGGGTTTTAAGACGTAGTCATTGCACATTTTTTGACATACAATTAAGAATTTAATATTCACCATTGGCGCGCAAACGGGTATTATGACCGATCATATTATAACAGTCCTAGTTTTTTTATCTCCTGTCCTCGTCTTTCTTCAGTAACCATTTCAGCGTTGACAGCACACAAACCTCCCGTTTATACTTCCACTTCATTACTATTGCCTTTCCTTTTTAAAACGTGCTAACTTCATTTTTCTTAAGTTTGTTCTTCATTTCTAGTGCTAGACCCTCTCTTTGCATTCTAATGGTACCGTACGTATCTGTGCGAACTGCTAATAAACGGTCAGTTAGTTCAGGGGAAACGGCAGTCGTTAAATCAGTAGTTAGACCAACAATCATGTATAGCAGCGAGACATGGACATTGACGGGGAGACAAAAATCCAGAGTCAATGCTATGGAAATGAGGTTCCTGAGGAAAATAGCAAACAGAAAGAGGACAGACAAAATACGAAACGAAACAATTAGACAAAACCTAAAACTAGAACCAATCAATGAAAAAATAGTAGAAGGACAACTTAGATGGTTCGGGCACGTGTGTAGAATGTCGAACGAGAGGCTAACAAAACGAGTGTTCGAAACGAGAGTGCAGGGGAAAAACAAAAGAGGGAGACCAAGAGTTATGTGGGTAGATGAAATCAGGAAAGAAGTCGAGAAGAAGGGATTGACATTGGAAAGTGCAAGAAACCTAACGCAAGATCGGAAAGCATGGAGACTACAATGCCAAACTCAACTCCACCAGCCTTACACCTAAAGGTAGAAAGGCTTAGGACTAAGTTAGTAAGTAGTTCAGGGGATGTATAAAAGTTGTCTGTACTCAAACAGTGACCTTTCGACAGTAGAGGTTTCATTAGCGTCATAACAATACGTGTTGACACTGGAAGATCTTTGTATTATTCGTCAAACTTTGTATCCTTTCCAGTATAAATTATCTTATGCCAAATATATCCGGAAGAGGATTCACGCAGCATGTAGTTCTTTATACCAAATCGTGATCTTTTGTTTGGAATGTATTGAATCCATCCGAGTCTGCCTTTGCAGAGATGTAAGCTTTCGTCAATTGTAACATCCCTTTCCAAATCATACAAAGATTTGTACTTAACATTTGTACCTTGTAAAAACTTCTACTTTGTGTGCCATGCTTGTTTTAAGCGTTGGTTATCGTCGTACGCAAGCGATGAAATAATGTTTCTCTGTTAGTAAGTTTATGAAACAAATCCTCGACCGTTCGACCTCTTCGTTGTCTAATATTACAGAGCCAGGACTTGTAACAACTACTCCGTCTAAATTCGTTCAAATTCCGAAAGCCTAACTCGAAAGAACGAAATAAATTGCTTAAATTCCCACTAAATTAGCTCAAAACGAAATATCTCGGGTTGGTTATTTTAGGTACAACAAGTGCAAGACGAATTATCTCGGAAAAGTTTCTTAAGGTGTTAATAGCATGAAAGTAGTATTATGCAATGGAAAACTGGTAATATAAATTAGAACTAGAGCATGGATATGCTATAGGTATCATTTAGACTTTTATATGGAGTTGAAGCCTGGACAATTACGAACGAAATTAAAAAAATACTTTTCAGCTTAAGATGTGGTGATATCGAATAATGGTGTCTCGACAAAGTGCAAAAAGGATAAAATCAGCTATACTTACACAAAAGGCAAATTATTAGATTTCAACATAGATTATTTTCAGAAATACTCCAATGCGGGGTCTAAATTAAGCACCGTATATTCGTAATAATGCCTTTCCAATTCTCGTAGTGTAACAAAACTAGTATTTTTTATTGTCTTGCTTTACTAATAGATTAATTTCAAACAAATTAATTACTTAAAATGTTTAACTGTGTAAAGCAAAGGAATTTGTTGGCATTTGTCTAAAATGTAGGTAAATCTAGGTATTTGCCCTTTACTTTACGTCTGAAAGCTTAATGCTAGTTAATTAAAATTTCTGAAATAATACTCTTTTACATCTGTTTTAGCAACAGTTCTTATTCAGCATCCCTCTTTGCTTATTAAATTGAATACAAACTTACAAGCATTAATAATTCTGTTATGCATTGCACCTTATTGGAGAGCAGAAATGAGAATCAAAAGAGAAAGACAAAGATAAATTTTAAGGATTTCGTGAAATATGTATTAACCATAGCGCTTCGAAAATTAAACTTTTTGTCACCGATAATCCGTTCACAAAGTCGATATTCAGTGATGAGTGCGCTTAAGAACCGGCATAATACCGCAAAAATAGAAAACATAATACGTTGTGTAAAATAAAAAGAGATGAAGCTAGTAGAGGTGGAAATTATAGAAACGTATAAATTTACATTACATTACTGTATGACAACTGTCACTGTGAAGGGAGAATTTCATAAATAAAGAATTTCCTGTCACAGACGTCTAAAGGTGGGAAACTATGTAATGTAATGTAAATTCTATAGGTTCCTATCTAGTCCAGGCGCATCTGTTTTGAGATGGACGTTGAGAGGTGACTCAAATTTTTTTGCAGAAATTGCTTGAAAATAACTCAAATAATATTATTTGAGTTATCCTCCCACTCAAAATGGTCCGGAACATTGTTTAAATAATCAAAATATCCAAACATGAAGGATAAATTCGATTATTTTATTGATTTTTTGATTATTGCTTTAAAACTATTCATTTCTGAGAAAAGTTGTACTGACATAAAAGTTGCGTAATTAAATTTCTTATAATATAGAATTGGTTAAAAATTTAAAAAATAGTCACCTTTGTGGCAAAATAGCAATAATTGCGAAAAAAATCATACAAAAAAAGTATTCGCATTTTACGTTTTTCAACCATTTATGCTACACTTAGGACCTTCATATTTTACACAGAAAAGCTTTATGATATGGAAAAACAACACTGTAAATTTCATTAAGATCGGTTTAATAGATTTTGCAAACTAAATTGTGCAATTCAGCTTTCGCAAAAAAAATTCATTTTTTTTTAATGTTGCAGGACTGAAAATAAAGCAGAGAGCAAGTTGAATTTTTTTGCTTATAGAAGTGTACTGTACCTTTCATTTGCAATTTGCAAAATTAAAATCAATTAATTATTACGGCGTCAGGAAATTTTTTAAATAAACAATAATTTTTGGTACTACGCGCAGGACAGCGGTGTTCGATTCACACAAGTTGATTTCCGAAAAAATTTCTTCCAATCTTTATCTAACATATTATTTTTTTACTCTATATTTTGTTGTATTTTAATATTTTAATTCCACAAAAATCAAACTAATTTTATTATTGTTTGTGAAATATTGTTTAAACAATTGCATAGGTTTAAAAATAATAAACTTTTATTTTTTTAAGTTAAAACATATGAACAAAGAAAGTTTTTGCTAAAAAAATGTTATTTCAAAGGATAGAGTATGTGTTTTTATTTTTCAATAAACAAATTTATTTATTTATATCGAAATGTAATAAAAATTAATATGTATCAATCATTATCAAAGGTCATTGGAATGCCCAATCAGAGCAAACTATCCGCTATCCGCTGTTCTGTGCGTAGCACCAATAATTAATGTTTATTTAAAAAAATTCCTAACGTTGTGGTAGTTAATCGATTTTAGTTTACAGTCCTTAGTAATTTACCGTCCTGTAACATTTTGAAAAAATGAATTTTTTTTGCGAAAGCTGAATTGGAAAATTTATTTTGCAAAATCTATTGAACCGATCTTAATGAAATTAATAGTATTGTTTTACTGTATCATAAAGTTTTTCTAAGTGAAATATGAAGATAAATGGTTGAAAAACGTGAAATGCGAATACTTGTTTTTGTATTGTTTTTTTCGCAATTATTGCTATTTTGCAACAAGGGTGACTATTTTTTAAATTCTTAACCAATTCTATATTGTAGGAAATTTAATTACGCAACTTTTATGTCAGTAGAACTTTTCTCGGAAATGAATACTTTTAAAGTTATAATCAAAAAACGAAGAAAAACATCGAATTTTTCCTTCATTTTTTGACATTTTGATTATTTAAACAATGTTTCGGACCTTTTTGAGAGGAAGGATAACTCAAATATTATTATTTGAGTTATTTTAAAGCAATTTCTACAAAAAAATTTGAGTCACCTCTTAACGTCCAAATGTACTAATATTTTTAAAGATGCGCACTGGTCTAATCAATATTTTTACACCTTTACTAGTTTCATCTCCTTTTATTTCACAACGTACATATTATGTTTTCCATCTTTTGCGTTATTTTGCCGGTTCTTAACGAACTTATCTCTGTATTTTATCATGAGTGAGCTAAAGCAAAAGCTAAAGCTAGTAGAGGTGGGAAATTATCAATAGAAACCTATAAATCTACTTTATGTTATTATAATTTGACCTCTTTAGATGTATCGGGGTCAAACTGTCACCGAATAATTTTATAAAATTCTCCTCTCACAGTGACAATTGCCAAACTCCTCCGATGCGTCTAAAGGTGTAAAACTGTCAATATAATGTAAATTTAGAGGTTTTTATTGATAATTTCTCACCTCCACTAGTTTCGTCTCTTTTTATTTCACAACGTGTTATGTTTTCCATGTTTAGTTCCCAGCGAACACCCAACTATCCAAAATCAAGTGGTCGAATTGACAGAAAAGCACATATTTACAGTTGAGTCCAGGAATTTTTACCCGTGCGTCATCATTTAAAGCATACGAAATAAGTCGATGATAAGTCGGAAATTTAAATTTACTAAACGCAACAGCAAGTGACCGTAAGTAGCTACTGCTCCTATCACGGGTTAAAATTTGACGTTATCAAATACATATGTGTTTTATCTCGCCAGGTATTAATGACCCACGGGTAAAGATTCCTGGACTCAAGTGTATATCTCGGCCATGAAATCAGAATAAGCAAGGATTTAATCAGACCTGTGAATTTCAACCACAAATAATACTTGCTTGGACGGCGTGTGGTTCTCTAAAGGCCCGTTTTCACAATACGTTTTCTTGTACGTTTTGTTGGTCATACAAATCGTACAATAAGCGGTTTTAATTTTTCCGACTCGACAAGACGTACGTTTTGCTATTTTCACGCTACGTCTTATTGTATGTTTTGTGTGATAGGACAAATCCTACACATTTTTCGATTTGACAAAACGTACGTTTCGCTGTTTACATGCCACATTTTATTGTATAGGATTTTTTCCTATCACACAAAACGTACAATAAGACGTAGGGCGAAAACGAGCCTTGGGAGACATATTTAAGAGTAACATCCCGATAGCTATGAAACGGAAAACATTTGACCAATGAGTTCTTCCTATTATGACATACGGAGCAGAAACTCTCACGCTCACGCACAAAGGTGCATGTAAAGATCGATTCTCGGCGTGACAAAAAAAAACAAAATAAGGAACCAATATCTAAGGAAAAGAACAGGTATCACTGATGTCGAATGTATAGCCAAACTGAAATGGAATTGGTCAGGTAACGTAGCGAGACTAAAAGACTCAAGATGGACCACAAAATTAAATCACTGGCGCCCAAAAGAAGACAAACGCAGCAGAGGGCGACCACCAACACGCTGGATGGACGACATTAAGCAAATGTTTAATGCCAAGAAATGGCAACAAGCCGTCAAGAACCGTGGAGAATGGCGAAAAATGGGAGAGATCTATGTCCAGCAGTGGACGAAAGAGGTTGTATGATGATGATGATGATGATGTTTTCCATCTTTTGTGTTATTTTGGTGGTTATTAGTGCACTCACCACTGTATAATATAATGCAATACTGTCATGAACATTTTAATTGTTTGACTCATTAAAAAGTCGATAGTCGCTAGTCGTTACTTTTTTTTTTGGAATGGCAACCAGTATTTACTGAACATCAGAACTTGAAGATGAGCTGAGCAGTACCGGTTATTTTAGAAGCAGACATTTCAGGAAGCTAAGCCTTAATTTCAGTTGTAGCATCATTGGAAAAAGAAGAACAACAGAAGTGGAGTGGGGTAAGTTCGGACCGGTTTTCGTTAAGTTTGACTTTAATAATATTTATGTAAATTATATTTCAAATATTTAACATTTTCTTGGTATCAACGTGAAGTAACAGTAATACGCTATAATTGGCAATTGGCATTGGAAAAACACCAATTTACATTGGAAATTAGAACTAATCCGTCAGTTATGATATGCTTTTTGCCAGATTAAAATAAGTTGCTTAGTTTAAAAGTTATACAACTAAATATAAAGATTGGTTTTTTGCACGGCATTTACGCGCCTATCCGAATTTCTATCAATGCTCTTTTAATTGTTTCCGCTGATTACGCTCTTCAGTTCGTTTTTCTAATATAATATATAACCATTTTGGATCTAAAAAAGGTTATAAATAAAGAATTTGAGCAAGAAACCATAAAAAGTACAAAAAAATCTTTAAAAGTCCGGTCTTACTCCGCTACATGCTCCGAACTTGCCCCGTGCACTAATATTTGCGGTGCAAGCCCAGAGTAGTGATTTTTCCAGTAAATTTCAAATAATCGAAAGGATTTATTTCTTTAACGTAAACTTTAAGCAATGTTCTTAATACTTACCAAAAATAAATGCACAAGACACAAAATTTGCTGTAAAATACCGGCACTTTCTTCAACAGCTCTAGGTTAGATATCTACTACTCATGTACTCAGATTTTATAAATGGCAAAATAGTGGCAGAATTACTTCTGAGTGAGAGGCATCGATGTCAATCAGTTCATACTAATCTAGTACAGATTTCTGCTTATTAATTTGTACAATTAAATGTATCTTATGATAGATTTAGAGCTAATACGAAGTTGCCCTGTTTACGATCTTACCCCACTCTACTACTAGCTTTTGTAGTTGCCATTATTTTATTTAGTAACTTGTTGATTTTAAAATATATGGATATCACAAGTTTCCAGGCGGAAATAGTGGTAATTCATCACAGCGTGGAAGAAATGGAAAGGCAGAAAAGAACGTACCGTGAAGTTCCACCTCCACAGATAGTTAGGCAGTGCCTGTGGCACTCAATTTGGTAGAGGTCAATTCCAAGCTAGCATGGATTTGTGAAAGTGCTCTAAGTAAACTAGAAGACCGTAGCAATGTTACAGTTACCTGGGCACGAGGGTCACAAGGGCAATGAATAAACAGATGGAATGACTAAACAAGGCTCATAAATGCCATTCGTTGGACAGAAAGCCTTCTCCGTTGCAAAGGCAGTAACAAGAATGCCCACAAGAAATAAGCCTGAATCCCGCGTATCAAAAAAAGTTGATTAATAGTAAGCTGAAAATTTGTTAATAGCTTAACGGTGTCTAGTCGGACAAACTTTGATGTACGGGAACACTGGAACAGGGTAAGTTTTAATTGTAGAACAGTTTCAAAATTTGGAACGTCAGATTACGAAAACGTCCCATGTATTTTGACGGACAGAACATCCAATTAATTTGTTACCCTTTCATTAAACTCTCATGCAAAACTCAGACTGCTATTACTAACCAACATGATTCCTGTCATTTGACATGTTCTTCGTGTTCCACTCATTAAAATGCCCATTTGGTGATAACCACCAGTCTGGTTTTTGCATGAGAGTTTAATGAAATGGTAACAAATCAATTGGAAGTTTTGTCCGACAAAATACATGGAACGTTTTCATAATCGGACGTTCCAAATTTTTAAGCTGTTCCACAATTAAAACTTCCCTTGTTCCAGTGTTCATACATCAAAGTTTGTCCGACTAGACACCGTTAAGCTATTAAAAAATTTTCAGCTTTCTCTTAATCAACTTTTTTTTGGTACGCGGGATCCAGGTCTAAAAGTGTGTGTCTCAAAAATCTTTGGAATGGTGAAGGAATTCACTAGGACAAAAACAGGTGAAAAAGCTCATTATAAAACATTCGCTCATACAAAATTTACGGCAGACTTACTGAGCCAGATACTAAAGACAAGAAAACAATAACCATAGTAGGTCTGCTAACAGGGTCAGCTAAATAAGCAGGCGAAGCTGATAATGATGAGATTGGCAGATGATAACCCATTCAGATTCTGTCACCTAGAAGAATAAATACCAGAGCACGTTTTATGTCGGTGTGACAATCTGGCAAATGTGCGGTGATTTGCATTAGAAGAAAGAAAAGCCACCTGATAAAGTGCAACATGAAAGGTTCAGTCTCGAAGGTATTAAATCTTTTAAAAGAGTCACGCTAGAGAATGTAATCGAGGACTAAGATGTTTAGAGGACCACAGTTAATAAATCTGAGAAATTCCGAGTGCACTACGCCAAAAGAAAGCCGCAAATGTCCAAGAATAAGTCATTGAATCGATCTGTTTATGTTTTCGTAAGTGACATAAACTATCTATTTATCTATAAGTGAGGTTCCTACAGCCTCTTCCGCTTCTTGTGTCTTGATCGCCATCGTTTTCTCTCTACTATTCGTCTTCTTTGATGGCTCTATCTCTCATTATGTGCTGTATATTTTCGGCCTAGGTAACTGAAGGCCTTCCCTTCTTCTTCTTTGCTATGGTATGTAATTTAAAGCTCTCTTTGGCCATCTATCTTCTACCATTCGATTCAAGTGACCATACCACACTAGTTGTCTCTTTTCAATTTTATCTACACTGTAATCTACAGTATTTACCCTCCTTCTAATATCTTAATTCCGGATGTGATCATTTTTGGAATATACCACACGATCTCCTTAGATAATCAATTTCTACTACTTCTATTCTTTTTCTATCTTTTTTGTGATCTGCTCCATAAGTAATAATAGGCTCTACGAAGGTTCGATAGATTGTCAATTTCGTTTTCTGTCTAATATATTTAGACCACAATAGAGAGCTTAGAATGTTTAATGAACATATACTATCCATCATAATTAATCACGTCTAAAAAAGCTTTGATATATTATCGTTTTTGAGATACCTATACATACAAGATTATATTTATATTCAGTCGAGGTTTACAGCTCTAAATTCTCTGCACGAAACGATTAAAACCATTCTTCTGTTAACACGCCATTTGCAATGTACTCAGCAACCGGTTCATGAAACGTAATACAGTAAATTCTAAAACTACACCATTACGTGTTATTAGCAACATAAAATGGACTACGATATGTATTGCATGTTTATAATGCGGGGGATTACGATAAATACAGAAGATTTTAGTATAGGTATGATATTTTAAAAAAAAAATTCTTTTGTTTAAATACGCCAGTCAATGGGAGCAAGAATAGGATATTACCTCCGAATTCTATCCTACTGCATGGATTTTAATGAAATTTTGGGAATAGCCTCTACTTATCTCCTAATTCGAAGTCTACCCTATGCTGATGTGTCCTTTTATCTTGGGGGTGCTTCCCACCCCTTCTCGAGGGTGGAAAATTTTTTGGTTAAAATAACCACGGAAATGGCTAGAGATCCTAATTCTAAGCAAAAACTCTTCTATAATTTTTTTTTAAAACTCAATAGTTTTTGAGTTATTCGTGGTTAAAAATTTGTCATTTTCATTGAAACATAACACCTTTTTGCGGCCGTGGGTAACGGCATAAACGCTGGCCTCATACGCCAGTAGACGTGGGTTCGATCCCTGCCAAAGACAAACCATTTTCATTTCCAATAATGACACGAGCCGTCTCACCGTGCCTCGGAGAGTACGTTAAGCCGTCGGTCCCCCTGGGCTAGTGTACATCGACACTAGTTACTTGAAACAGGGTTAAAGATGTAATTGGCGCTGGAACTATCCGAAAGGATCTCCCCGGCAAAAATGCCATACGATATTATTTATTATAACACCTTTTTGAACGGTTTTTTGCAAATACCTTAAAAACTGTATATCTAACTGAAAAAACTATATTAAACATTTTTGTAGCTTTAAAAAAAAACAAAGAGTCGTTTTTTCATAAATCTTCTAGCTATAATACAAAAAGAGATATGATAAGAGAAAAAGTTTTTTTTGTGCATGCACAAATTGGTGCATTCAACTTAAAATAACAGAGAAACGATCGATTTTAGGTGTATAATGTATACCTTTTATAGTGTTTGAAAAGACCTTTAAAATGAGTAATATTAAAAGTAGATTACGTTCAAACTAGGCGAGATATGCCGCAAAAAATTGATAACTAATGTATTTTAAGAAAAAATGAGAAGTAATGTTAACCCCCATCCACCAGAATGTAAATGCATTGTTTTCCTTCTACAATACCTTTTATTATAGCGTTATTTCCATGGCCAAAGGTTGGACGGGTTTAAAATGACTGGTTTTTTTTTAGGATCAAATTATAGAGCGCATTTTTAAATTTTCTTAAAAATATTCCTTTTTCTCCATGTAACTTGAAAAAGATAAGTAATACAGTAATGAAAAACAAAAACAAACTTTTTATCAAAAAAAAGCCTATTTTCGACTTACATGGAGAACAAGAAAGATGTTTAAGAAAATTTAAAAATGCGCTCTACAATTTGCTCTTATTTTTTTTCAAAAACTATTCATTTAAACCAATCCAGATTTTCAACATAGAAATAACGCTATAATAAAAGGTACTGTAGAAGGAAAACCATGCATTTACATTCTGATGGGTGAGATATTAAATATTTTCTTAAAATACATTCGTCTTCAAATTTTTTGCATCATATCTCGCTTAGTTTGAATGTAATCAACATTTAATATTGCCCATTTTAAAGAACTATTCAAGAACTACAAAAAGTATGGGTAACATTTATACCTAAAATCGACCGTTTCTCTGTTATTTTGCAAACTGCTATTGTTTTCAGTGAACTAAGGGCGGTAGATGGCGACTATAGGGTGAAATATGCTTAAATCGTTTTACCACCAAGTTCTAATACCATTTAAGTATGCGAATCTGTACTTAAAGTAATATTTTAAAAAAGTGCACTTAAACACTTTTACTTTTAACCCCTCAATTATAAAAATTATTCTGCGTATCGGACGCTCTAGCGGTAGCGACATCTATTACAGAGAAATAAGAAGTCCCAGATCTAAACAATAAATCTGAAAATTCTCGTGGAACCAATTTCTGGTAACATTTTTAATAACTGCCTTTTAGAATTTATAAGGCAAGGAGACGACGAATAAAGAAGACGCAAGGGACTCTACCATATACAGTCACATTTCGTCTATTCGTCCAGGAAAAATTACAACGAAAGTTGATTCCGTGTATTCAAAATATGAGTAAAATGAGAAATTAAGAACAGTTTAGGTTTCATTTTGATTCAGAGGTGATCCACCTCTGAATCGCAGCTTGGTTTTGTTTCGATTCAGAGGTGAGCATGTAGCCCCACTGAAGAAGTCTGGAGACTGGAGATATCGAAATGGACGTATAGGAACGGTGGATCATCTTTGAATCAAAATGAAATATAAGATGTTTTTAATTTTTCATTTTACTCATACAGACGAATAGACGGAATGTGACTGAATATTGTAGAGTCTCTTTCATCTTCTTTATTCGTCGTCTCCTTGCCTTATAAACCGTAAAAGGCAGAAATGAAGGATGTTACCAGAAAGTGGTTGCTCGAGAAGTGTCAAATTTATTGTTTTGATCTGGGACTTCTCATTTCTCTTCAAATATTAACGTTATGTTATAATCACGCTTTGAATGACATAAATATGAATTCTGAACCCAGTTCAGAAATAGAAATCAGGGGAGGAAATTCATTTTTAACCTTCGGGTGACCAAGGGGGGTAAATTTTGACCCCAATGTAGGTATGTTTTATTTAATAAATTCAGAAATATTTTCAATTTTAAACTCATTATTTTTTTTATTTAACTTTAATATCATTCTAAATACCTACCCCCAGTGCTGTTCTGGTAACAATATAGGTTCCGGTACGCAATGTTGCGGGGGTCTGGGGTCTGGGGAGTGTTCATAAGGGGGGTCCGCCTCCGGGAAAACTTTTTAAATTTAGCCTCAATAAGGGCGTTTTAAAGCTATTTGGGAGCAAGTAAACAATTCAGGAATTTGTCTATAATTTTGTTGTTTTTTTTTTATTTTTTGTCTCAATAGGTACGGCGTACCGGCGCGTACCGTCACAAAAACAGCACTGCCTACACTCATATTTTGTAATAAAAAAAATTCCCTATATTTTACGAAAAAAAATTTTTAACTTGGCCTTCCATGTTCCAATTTTTTAAGTAAATGCCGTCTATCATGTGGAATTGTTTGTAAGAAACATTCCAATATTGAAAAAAAAGTTGTTTGGTACACCTGTGGCGACGTAAATTAGTGTATATTTCAAAATGTCTTTAGTTCTATTTTCAGAATGATGATTCCTGTTTTGGTTCAGTTGTGATTGAAGTATGTTTTACTAATGTTTATTTATCATTTATTGATACAATATTTATTAAAATTGCGAATACATTATTTTATTTCTTAAAACAACTTATTTCTTTTGGCAATTGTCATTTTTGACTTGGGGTCATTGTTTTCTCCCGTTGGTCATCCGTGTAACAAAAAAAAGGTTGGTCATCGGAAGGTTAACGAAGCATTACCTACTATCTGAAAGTGAGAAAATAATTTTTAACGGAAGAACTATTAACAACATAAGACATGCAGATAACACTGTGATGCTGGCAAGGTCAGCTGAACAATTCTAACTACTACTAAATAAGACAAGCCGTGTTTGTGAAAAATATGGACTAAAATGAATATAAAAGAAACTACAAATATGACAATAAAAAAGAAAATGATTGTACAAACAAAATCAAA
Source organism: Diabrotica virgifera virgifera (assembly GCF_917563875.1). Classification (NCBI taxonomy): domain Eukaryota; kingdom Metazoa; phylum Arthropoda; class Insecta; order Coleoptera; family Chrysomelidae; genus Diabrotica; species Diabrotica virgifera. Next base: position 44,551,449 of record NC_065444.1, read on the forward strand.
CGTACATTTTGAAGATTTTCTGATAGAAAGGGTATAAAAATACAAATACCTCGGAACTTGGATTTCAGAAAATAACGACTAATCAACAGAAATAAGAGCCAAGATAGAAATAGCAAGAAATGTGTTTGTAAAAATGAAAACAATTATCTGCAATAGAGACTTTGAAGTAGAACTGAGTGTAGGAGCTCTGAAATACTACGTGTTTTCGATAGCACCATATTATGTACTGGAAAGCTGGACACTGAAGCAAGATCATACAGTAGGGGAGCAAAGTATGCTAAATGTGCAGTCACTCGAGCGTTATGGGGACCTATTGGGTTGTGAAGAGTACGTCCTAAAACCAAAAAAAGTTAAGTAAAGTTTTCCATTTTAGTAGGCGCTTGCCGTTTTTTAATTTAATTTTCCATTTCCAACATTCGTTTTTTCTGAATATAACGCCATCTATCCATGATTCGAAAAAATGTTCCCAATGAAAGTTACTTATTTTTACGTAAGGAATCCAAATCTACAATAAAAAATGGGGACTCATATTTAAGATTTTAAAGTAACCCCCCAACCCTCCTCCCTGGGGGGCCGTGTTTGGTGCCATTCGATAGATTTCTTAAAAATATTGAATAGGTGTATTTTACAGTTTTTCGATCTGATGTTCATTTCGCGAAATATCGCGGGATTCGTATTTAAAATATTGAATTTACCCCCCACCCCTCTCCGTGGGAAGTCGTGTTTGGTATCATTCGATAGATTTTTAAAAAATATTGAGCACATATTTTTTCGATCTGTCATTCATTTCGCGAAATATTCGCTTTTTTCTTGTGAAACTTTGGGACTTGCCCATTTCCTTACGCCCAGCTTAAATCGACAGATTTTTGAAATATACACTCTTTTGCATGTACTTTACTTACCTTATCTTAATCTGACAATTTCGAGTTTTTTTAACGATTCATTTTTATTTCGGGTCCCCCTTAACGAACTCCCCTGTGTTAAGAGCCAATATATTAGAAGTACATCTGCAGGGTTCCATGTTTCTCCCCATATGATAATCTGACGCGCTTGAGTAAGAGTAACTGCAAAAATCCCCGCTTGTGCTCCCCTACCATATAAGCTAGGCTCATTTGAAAAGGAAGGAGTACCTATAGCAAGACGGAGAGTGTTATAGTTGAAAATTTTAAGGAACTGATTTAAATGCAGAGCAGCGATAGATAGAGTAAAGATAGCGATGATGAGATCCAACTTCAGACTGGGTGAGGGCAGCTACGAGTTTTGTAGATACTTTTTGAGTTTTACTTAAGATAATTGTAATTAGATAATCTTATATAGTCCAAGTAATGAAGCTTACAATAGGACAAAACCTCGCAATTTTTACAGAATGGATCGATTTGCTTGAAAATTTGAGAATAAGTAGTGGATAGTCCAAGGATCAAAATCTATATGATGCCGAAAGGCGCTTTTACCATGGGGGTGGTTGTCACCCCATCTCGTGGGTGGAAATTTTTTATTATATTTTGACCGCAAAAGTTATAAAACATTCATTCTTAGCAAAAAACGTTCTATACAATTTTTTGATAAAATTAATAGTTTTCGATTTATTCGCTATCGAAAGTGTTAGTTTTATATCGAAAAAATCAATGTTGTTAATAAGTTTTCGGCTAATAACTCCAAAAGTTTTCGTTTTATCAAAACAACTTTACTTAACAAAAATGTACCTTTTGAAATAATAAACAAAACCGTTTCTTTTAGTTTTTTAAGACCAATAGTAATCGAGCTATATATTATTAAATTTTAGCTCTTCTTAGTCAAACGCTAAATACTGTAGTTTCAAAGTCAAATGACGGGAAAACTATGCATTTTTCGAGGATAACTTGTCCAAACTAATTTAAAGCATTTTAAAATATCTATCTCCAGAAATAAAAACAAAGTCTTTAGCTCAAAAATTAAGTGACGTATATTGAAAAGAATGTTAGTCCCTACTTTTTTCAGCAAAAAAGTGATCTGAAGCAACCTCCTAATCACCACCCTAATTAAAATTAGTCATTAACCTTATTTGGTCTTCTTTATTTTTATATTATTAATAGGTTCTAGAAGTTTGACCGGCTTAGAATGATTAGTTTTTAAAAAATGGCATTAGAAACGAATAACGAATTTTTGTAGTTTGGAAAAAAATTGCCTTTTCTTCAGAATAGAAAGATTATCATCAGAGATACGAAAAAATGTTTAAATATAAAATTGTAGCTAATTTAATTCTCAAGAAACTGGTTTTCAAAAATTTTTACTACTGCAATATTTGAGTGAGCTATTGATAATTAAAACTTGTAATAACATGCAAAAACCACCTTTACCAACCCTTTCAAAGTCACCTCTTTTTGCGACTGAGGATTTTAAAAAGAATTAATATTAATAGGCTTATACACCTTATAACAGCCTATAAAATTCTTTTTTGCCCAACTTTCTAAGATAAAAAATAGAAAAGTTGCGGTTAAAAAATCAATATATTTTTTTGAAAAAAAAGGAGAAATCCAATTGGAAGCATAATAATGTAAGTTAGCGATGTTTTTAGTCATTGGCCTTATTCATTCTTCTTTATTTATGTATTGTTTTTATTTTATTAAAGATTAGTTTTTAAAAAACTGGAGTTAAAAGCGAATAACGAATTTTTGTAGCTTGGTAAAAATGTCGATTTCTTCAGAATAGAAAGATTACCATCAGAGGTACGAAAAAATGTTTAAATATGAAATTGTAGGATATTTAATTCCCAAGAAACTGGTATGAGAAAATTTTTTCTACGGCAAAAATTGAGTGAATCGTAAATTAGTATATTATTGAAAAACACTTATTTTTTCGATATAAAACTAACACTTTCAATAGCGAATAAATCGAAAACTATTCATTTTATTAAAAAAATGTATAGAACATTTTTTGCTTAGAATGAATGTTTTTATCAACTTTTGCGGTCAAAATATAATAAAAAATTTCCACCCACGAGATGGGGTGGCAACCACCCCCATAGTAAAAGCGCCTTTCGGCATCATATAGATTTTAATCCTTGGACTATCCACTACTGGTTCTCAAATTTTCAAGCAGATCGATCCATTCTGTAAAAATTGCGAGGTGAAGAGCTTCAGTTCCTGGACTATATAATTATGTTGATAAAAATGCCCTGAGTCTTAACAACCTGTTATGCGTTTAAATAAAATACGGTAATAAATGATTTTGACTGATTTTTTGTAATAAATAGTATAGGTAGGTACTGGCGACTACTGGAAATTCTTTTTTCTTTGTGAATTATGAAATAGATGATTATTGTTGGGGTATTAATGAAAACTAATACATTATGAACAATAAAATAGGATTTATGTAGTAATTTTTAGAAACAAGAGCACCCGTACTATTTTTTCTGATCTAATTTCACATTTTTGAGGTCATCGCAAATCGAAACATACTAAATTATTGGTAAAACAAAAAGCTTCTGATGAGTCATATTCTTAAAAAATTGTGAACCAGACCAGAAAACTCAAGTGTCTGTAAATTGAGTTACGGGTTTGGCAATTCATCCTCTCTTGTTTTTTTTTAGTACTGAGTTATCTCCAACATACATTTTAGATAAAGCCAGCGGGTGAAACAAACAGTGTTCATCAGACTTTTACTGCTGGATTGTGCTGATTACATTACGAAACTTTAGATACAGTTAGTGTAGAACGTATGTGGAAAGTAAAAAATTAGAGGAAAAATTATTTAATGTAGTTCATAAAAAATTCTAAATTTAAAAGGCTCGTAACATTTTTTTTATTTTATTGATAACAGCATCTACCACTTTGGGTTATTAGCTGTACTATAGTTGATACAAGGTTACTTAAATCTAACAGTATTTTTGATTAATTACAATTTTTTCAATTTAAAAGTAGGTTTTACAAAATATTAACAGTAGTTACAGTTTGTTTAAAACATTAATGTCTTTCAAGAAATTAAACATATTTGTAAATTTACAATGTTGTCCTAAGACTGTTTTTATATTGTTAGGTATTGAGTATTTTTGTCTTCATTATTATATTTATTACACTCTATTAAGATGTGTTTTACATTAATGTCGCATGTACGTAAGTCACAAATAGGGCGATTTGACTTAGAGATTAAGTAGCTGTGAGTTAGTCTGCGTCAATTGGATTTCGATATTGAAGTCCAATCTTAGTGGATTGTTTTTAGTGTATTTTCTATGTAAACAATATAACTTTTTGTAAGTATTAAAGTGAAAAATTTAATAAAACCTTATTATAACACTTTTTATTCTGAAACATCAGATTAAGCGCCCAATATGTCTTTTAATCCGGAATTTGGATCTTAACTCATCATCATCATTCTCTTTGACTTATTCCTATGCGGGGTCGGCTTCCCTAATTGTATTTCTCCACACAATTCTATCTTGGGTCATATCAATGTTAATCCCCTTTACCAACATGTCCTGCCTTATCGTCTCCCCCCACGTCTTCTTTGGTCTTCCTCTCCTACTCCTTCCAGGAAGCTGCACTTCAGCTATTCTTCGTATTGGGTGACTAACGTCTCTACGTTGAACATGACCAATGCATCTTAACCTATGCCCTCTTATTTTGGCATCAATTGGTGCCACACCTAGACTTCCCCTAATATACTCATTTCTAATTTTATCTTTCTTTATTTTGTTCTGAAGCTATTTTCTTGTGGCATTTTTACAATTTTAACTATTTATGGGAAATAAGCCACAATATTATTAAAAAATGATTTTTATTAACGTTTCGACGCCCAAATCGGGTGCCGTTGTCAAAATACAAAATACTATTAACATAAACAAAAATGTTGTTGCTTAGTAAAAAAATTCTTCTAATTTATTTAATTTGACTCATTTATATCGGCAATTCAGATACATATGATACATTTTAAAGTAGAAGACTTTAAAATGATTTGGGCGTCGAAACGTTAATAAAAATCATTTTTTAATAATATTGTGGCTTATTTCCCATAAATAGTTAAAATTATCTTTCTTTGTCACTCCACTCATCCATCTAAGCATTCTCATTTCCGCTACATGCATTCGTTGTTCCTCTTTCTTTTTCACTGCCCAATATTCAGTTCCGTACATCATAGCCGGTCTTATGGCTGTTTTATAGAATTTTCCCTTCAGCTTCATTGGAATTTTCCTGTCACACAACACACCACTCGCTTCTTTCCACTTCATCCATCCAGCCTTAATTCTACTGCATGCATCTCCATTTATTTCTCCATTACTCTGTAATACCGATCCTAGGTACTTAAAACTATTGCTTTTCACAATCATTTCACCATTCAAAGATACCATTTTCTTTGTAGTAACTCCATCTTTAAATGAACATTCCAAATACTCTATTTTTGTCCTACTAATTTTTAAACTTTTTCCTCCAGAGCTTGTCTCCACTGTTCCAGTTTTTGTTCTAAGTCTCTTTCACTATTTCCTACTAACACGACATCATCAGCATACATTAAGCACCATGGAATGTTACCCTGTAGTTTCGCTGTTATCTGGTCCAAAACTAATGAGAATAAATGAGAATAAATAATGGATCTTAACTCATGCATATCTTAAAAAATCATTAACGAATTAATAGGCTATTGATTATGTATTTTAGAAAGAAACTACAACGTTAACGGGATTTTATTGTTTCATGTAGCGAATGGACCTCTAAGTATAAAAAACCGCGGAGTGCTACCATTTAAAGTGGTGCGTTTTTGAGAAAGGGGTGAATTAGTCCCTACGCACAGAGCGAATTAGGGTAAGTTCTATGCACTTTTGGTGCAAACACGCCTACAGAAAAATTGTTCCAGGTTAAATGTACTATCAAAATATCACATTTTAAAGTCAAAAATACCTTTTTTTACAAAAATATATTCAAAAGAAAAGCAAGAAAAAAACACGAAAGATAGCAATTTTGTTTTTTGCCCCATAACTTTTTTCCACGGGGATATAGGTATAGGCATTCCTTTACAGAAAAAAAACTTCCATCCTTCCTCTTTAAAACGGCGTTCGGTAGAATTTCCTGTAATTTATAGTTTTCAAAATAGGATTTTTCAAATTTCGCCACTCACAGCGATTTTGGGACCTTTAACTTATTATTTCGCAAACATTGTTCTGTAACTTTTTTTTACGCATTTCTAGGTATATGCAATGGCACATGTAGTAGAAAGAGAAGTCACTTACCTTTAAAATGGTCTATTGTATAAGGTTGTATGACTATTTTTTTCAAAATTTGATACTTTTAATGTTATTTGATATATTTTACGATTATTTTTAAATGTCTCCTTATAATTTTTTTATTGTATATTTAGGTATATATTTATATTGTGCCACAAAAAATAAAGCTTATTTTCTTTACTTTAAAATGGTGTATCGTAAAAAATTCTAGGACTATTTTTAAATAAGATATTCTTTTTCAAAGGGTGACGTATGCACAATCAATAGGTCCCACTAAGTTGGAACCACGTGGAAAACTTTTTTATTATTAACTTTATGAAAAAAAGTGTTGATTATAAAATGCTCTGCATAGTATAAAACTTAAGATGCAATCATCAGATATATAATTTTATCAATAGTGTACGAGGTATGTTAAAAAATACGAATTTCGCTCAAGAGTAAAGTACCTTTATGTTTCACAATATCGAAAAGTAATATTAAGAAAAGTTATTTTGAATTAAAAATTATGTTATAATATACAATTATATTCTTCTAATTAAAAAAAAATAAAAATTTTTAAAATTTTTCTCAAATTACGGATACCCTTGGATATCCTACGGATATCTTGTTTAAAAATAGTCCTAGAATTTTTTGCAATACCCCATTTTGAAGTAAAGAAAATATGCTTTTTTTATTTTACAATGTATATATCTAAATGTACAAGAAAAAAGTCATAATGAGAAATTTAAAAAATAATCATAAAATATATCAAAAATCATTAAAATTATAAAATCTTGAAAAAGCATAACTTGTTTAAAAATAGTCGTACAACCTTATTCAATAGATCATTTTAAAAGTAATTAACTTATCTTTCTACTATATGTACCATTGCATATACCTAGAATACGTAGAAAAAAGTTACAGAACAATGTTTGCGAAATAATGGGGAAAATGGCCCAAAAATGCTGTGAGCAGCAAACTTTGAAAAATCCTGTTTTGGAAACTATAAACCGTAGAGACTTTTACTAAACGTCATTTTAAAGACCGAGGATAGAGGTTATTTTTCGCTGAAGCAATGCCTATACCTATATCCCTGTGGAAAAAAGTTATGGGGCAGAAAACAAAATTGCTTTTTTCGTGTTTTTTTCTTGCTTTTCTTTTGGATATATTTTTGTAAAAAAAATAATTTTGACTTTAAAATGTGATATTTTGGTAGTAAATTTAACCTGGAACAATTTTCCTGTAGACGTCTTTGTACCAAAAGTGCATAGAACTCACCCTAATTCACCCTGTGCCTAGGGACCAATTCACTCCTTTCTCAAAAACGCACCCATTCAAATGTTAGCACTCCGCGGTTTTTTCAAATTTAGAGGTTCATTGACCATATGAGACAATAAAATTCCGTTAATGTTGTAGTTCCTTCTAGCTCTCTTATTTTGAACATAATCAATAGCCTATAAGCGACATTTGATCGAGTAACTTTTAAAATATAAATTATTTTTAAAAAATTTAAAAAACATTTAAGTTTTTTTATATTTGCATTAACCTGTCAAATATGAAACATGTCATTTCTATATTTTAGAAATAGCACCAAAATCAAATTTTAAATATTTAAACCCATTTATCTCAAAACTACATTTTGGCACTTAATCCGTTATTACATAACGCGGTCCACTTTATTTTTGGTTTTGATCCAATCATTGCTCTTTATGTTTTCAGTTTTATGTTTGTGTGCAGCATCTGCTTTTCCATGACTCTTTCTGTTTTAGCTATTATTTATATGTTCTCTTTC